>NC_088397.1:63735700-64035700 GCF_034236695.1 Oncorhynchus nerka | reverse complement strand
CGCGTTCTGTCTCCTAGAGATGAACGTACTTTGGTGCGAAAGTGCAAATCAATTCCAGAACAACAGCAAAGGACCTTGTGAAGATGCTGGAGGAAACAGGTACAAAAGTAGCCACAGTAAAACGATTCCTATATCGACATCACCTGGAAAAAAATACAACTGTTTGACCATTGTTATGTTTGGAGGAAAAGGGAGAGGCTGGCAAGCCGAAGAACACCATCCCAACCATGAAGCACGGGGGTGGCAGCATCATGCTGTGGGGGTGCTTTGCTGCAGGAGGGACTGGTGCACTTCACAAAATAGATGGCATCACAAGGAAGGAAAATTATGTGGATATACTGATGCAACATCAAGACATCAGTCAGGAAGTTGAAGCTTGGTCGCAAATGGGTCTTCCAAATGGACAATAACCCCAAGCATACTTCCAAAGTTGTGCAAACTGGCTTAAGGACAAAGTCAAGGTATTGGAGTGGCCATCACAAAGCCCTAACCTCAATCCTATAGAAGAATTTGTGGGCAGAACTGAAAAAGCGTGTGCGAGCAAGGAGGCCTACAAACCTGACCTCAGTTACCAGCTCGGTCAGGAGGAATGGGCCAAAATTCGCCCAACTTATTGTGGGAAGCTTGTGGAAGGCTACCCAAAACGTTTGACCCAAGTTAAACAATTTAAAGGCAATGCTACCAAATACTAATTGAGTGAATGTAAACTTCTGACCCACTGGTAATGTGATGAAAAAAAATCTAAGCTGAAATAAAATCTCTCCACTATTATTCTGACATTTCACATTCTTGAAATAAAGCGGTGACCCCAACTGACCTAAAACAGGGAATTTTCACTAGGAGTAAATGTTAGGAATTGTGAAAAACTGATTTTAAATGTATTTGGCTAAGGTGCATGTAAACTTCAACTGTTAATCCTTCACAATTGTATTGGGTTTGCCTGTCCTAGCCACTCGGTAGCTCACCATATATGACGCTTCTATCCCCTTCTTATTAAATGGTATCGGTTGCTTTTATACATGTCTTAGTACTCAAAAGTAATCTTAAATCTCACCCCAAAAAACCTCCTGTGGCTTATTTTTCAAATTGCCATGTTTTGTTTCTAAAATGTCTGCGCAAAAGTGAAGGTTTCATCAAGTTGTGAGATGTGTAAAAGTACTATGAACACACTGTGGCTGAGGAAAGGCACTACTCCCAATACAAGTGAACCCCAAATCAAAATGTAGTTCATCATATTTGCGCTTCTTGGATGGTCCAACGATGGTCCTGTCTGTTCGGTGCCTTCCTGGGTAAGGATGCAGTAGCTCTTTGGCTGCATCAGATTCACAACTGTCAGTGTCCATGGTAGCTGGGCTAACAACAAAATATAGATTTACTGATGCTAGCATTGGATGTGCTCGTGGAAGCAGAACAAGGTGTCCGTCAGGTGCAGGTGTAGTACTGCTGGTAGTAGCAATACTACCAGTAGAGCTGTTATGTGTCCGAGCGTGAGCCAATTATAAAAAATAAAAAAAAAACATTTATCAATTTTTCGAGCAAACAGAATGAGCAGCAGCTACGTTTGGCTACATACAGACCGTTAGTTGAAGTCCCGCGAAAGAGTAACGGTTAATGTGATTGGATGTTAATTTGACATTGTGTTATTTCGCTGAACACTAGATAGTTTCATTTTATTTTTGTCAATGAAATGAGGCTACTCAGGCAAGAAAAAAAAAAATGTATAGCCCCCTTGTAAAAAATATATTTGGTGTACCCGACGGCATTGGGCATAACCCTTCTCCTTTGCCAAGATAATCCATCCACCATGTCAAGAAGCTGATTAAACAGCATATTCATTACACGGGGGTACCTTGTGTTGGGGATAATAAAAGGCCACTAAAATGTGCAGTTGTAACACAATACCACAGATGTCTCAAGTTGAGGGAGCATGCAATTGGCATGCTGACTGCTGGAATGTCCATCAGAGCTGTTGCCATAGAATTTAATGTTAATTTATCTACCATAAGCCACCTCTGTCCTTTCAGAGAATTTGGCAGTACACCCATCAGGCTTCAGAACTGCAGACGTTGTTAACGTTGTGAACAGAGTGCCCCATGGCAGAGGTGGGGTTATGATATGGGCAGGCATAAACTACGGACAACAAACACATTTGCATTTTATTGATGGCAATTTGAATGCACGGAGATACCATGACGAGATCCTGAGGCCAATTGTCGTGCCAGTCATCCGCTGCCATCACCCCATGTTTCAGCATGATAACACACTAGAGGCCGCCCGATTAATCGGAATGGACGATTAATTAGGGCCGATTTCAAGTTTTCATAACAATCGGAAATCTGTATTTTTGGACACCAATTAGGCCGTTTAAAATTTTTTTTTTACACCTTTATTTAACTAGGCAAGTCAGTTAAGAACACATTCTTATTTTCAATGACGGCCTAGAAATGGTGGGTTAAAACTTGTTGAGGACGTGGTACCGAATTGGGGACCACAATCAGCAGAAATGCTCAAGAGCGCCACCATAGAGGTTGATAAACCTCAAACTTTCATTAAAATTGACATACAATATACTGAATTAAAGCTACACTCGTTGTGAATCTATCGACCAAGTCAGATTTGTAAAATGCTTTTCGGGGAACGCATGAGAAGCTATTATCTGATACCATGCACCCTCAAAATACTCCACCGTCACCAAAAACGACAGATTTTGCGTTATCCGTCGCAAACGAAAACGCTGAAATAAAATATAAAACATTCATTACCTTTGACGAGCTTCTTTCTTGGCACTCCTAGATGTCCCATAAACATCATTTAGGGTCTTTTTTCGATTAAATCGGTCCATAAATAGCCTAGATAACGAACTACGATTCCGTCGCGAGTAAAGAAAAAAAAATAGCATTTCATAACGTAACGTAATTTTTTAAAATTCAAAAAGTCGAAGATAAACTTTCACAAAACACTTCGAAATACTTTTGTAATGCAACTTTAGGTATTAGTACACGTTAATAAGCGATAAAAATCCTCAGGAGGCGATGTGAAAAGATTAGCTTGTCTGTGGAAAAAATGCTGTCTTGAAAAAGTCGAACCAAAATCTGGGCGGGGACAGTAGGAAAGGAGTTCCCTTGTTTCGGTTAGACCAAGAATCAATTGCGCAACAAATGACGTGACTCTAGACAACCTGGGGAAGCTGTAGCCAATGAAAACTCGGCTCTATGTAATTCTGTTCGCTTTTAACAATTGCCTGTAGTCGCGGAAGAATATATTTTTCCATTTTCAGTGAACAGATTTTCATGCACTATTCGATGAAACGCACGTTCCGTAAATGCCACAGGCGTGATTTAAACAGTTTTGGAAACGTCTGAGTGTTTTCTATCCACAAACACTAATCATATGCATATACTATATTCCTGGCATGAATAGCAGGGCGCTGAAATGTTGCGCGGTTTTTAACAAAGCTGTGAAAATCTGCTTGAATTCTGAACTTAACTGCCTAATTCAGGGGAAGAACGATTTTTACCTTGTGATTCAATATTGCAACCTTACAGTTAACTAGTCCAACGCTCTTACCATCTGCCTCATTGCAGTCCACGAGGAGCCTGCCTGTTACGTGAATGCAGTAAGAAGCCATGGTAAGTTTCTAGCATTAAACTCATCTTATAAAAAACAATCATAATCACTAGTTAACTACACATGGTTGATGATATTTACTAGTTTATCTAGCGTGTCCTGCGTTGCATATAATCGATGCGGTGCGCATTCGCAAAAAAAGGACTGTCGTTGCTCCAACGTGTACCTAACCATAAACATCAATGCCTTTCTTAAAATCAATACACAAGTATATTTTTTTTAAACCTGCATATTTAGTTAATATTGCCTGCTAACATGAATTTCTTTTAACTAGGTCAATTGTGTCACTTCTCTTGCAACAGAATCAGGGTATATGCAGCAGTTTGGGCCACCTCCTCGTTGCGAACTGTGTGAAGACTATTTCTTCCTAACAAAGACAGCCAATTTCGCCAAACGGGGGATGATGTTACAAAAGCGCATTTACGAAAAGAAAGCACAATCGTTGCACGGCTGTACCTAACCTTAAACACCAATGCCTTTCTTAAAATCAATACACAGAAGTATACATTTTTAAACCTTAGCTAAAAGAAATCCAGGTTAGCAGGCAATATTAACCAGGTGAAATTGTGTCACTTCTCTTGTGTTCATTGCACGCAGAGTGAACTGCCTCCTACTCTGTCCCAGATGCTAATATATGCATATTATTATTGGATAGAAATCATTCAAACAGTTTTATAAACTTCAGAGTGTTGTCTGTGAGTATGACATTACTCATATGGCAGGCGAAAACCTGAGAAAAATCCAACCAGGAAGTGGGAAATCTGAGGTTTGTAGTTTTTCAAAGCTTGGCCTACCGAATACAGTGTCTGGAGTCAAGTTGCACTTCCTAAGGCTTCCACTAGATGTCAACAGTCTTTAGAAACTTGTTTCAGGCTTCTGCTATAAAGGAGGGGCTCATGAGACCTGTTTGAGTCAGTGGACTGGCAGAGTGTCTCAGGCTCAAGACGCGCGCTCCCGACAGAGTTACCTCTCGTTCCAGTGCTTTTCTTCAGACATAGGAATTCTCCGGTTGGAACATTATTGATGGTTTATGTTAAAAACATCCTAAAGATTGAATCCATACATCGTTTGACCTGTTTCTACGACCTGTAACGGAACGGAGTTGTCATCTGGACGAAGTGCTCGCGCCTCATGAAGATGGATTACTGGGCTGAACACTAACAACAAGTGGCTATTTGGACATAAATGGACTTCATGGAACTAATCAGTCAGTTATTGTCAAACTGGGATTCAAAAGGTAAGTGACTAATTTTAATGCTATTTCTGACTTTTATGAGGGCTCTCCTTGGCTGGAAAATGGCTGTACGCGTTTCTGTGACTAGGTGCAGACCTAACATAATCGCAAAGTGTGCTTTCGCCGTAAAGCGTTTTTGAAATCTGACAGCGGATGCATTAAGGAGAAGTTTATATTTCCATGAATAACACTTGTATAGTTTATCAATGTTTACGATGAGTATTTCTGTCATTTGATGTGGCTCTCTGCACTTTCACCGGATGTTTGTTTGGGACAATGCATTTCTGACCACAACGCGCCAATGTAAACTGAGATTTTTGGATACAAATATTAACTTTATCGAACAAAACATACATGTATTGTGTAACATGAAGTCATAGGAGTGTCATCTGATGAAGATCAAAGGTTAGTGATTCATTCTCTCTCCATTTCTGATTTTTGTGACTCCTCCCTTTGCCTGGAAAAATGGCTGTGTTTTTCTGTGACTAGGTGCAGACCTAACATAATCGTTTGGTGTGCTTTCGTCGTAAAGCCTTTTTGAAATCGGACACTGTGGTGGGATTAACAAGTTTATCTTTAAAATACTTCTATGTTTGAGGAATTTTAATTATGGGATTTCTGTTGTTTTGAATTTGACGCCCTGCAATTTCACTGGCTGTTGTCGAGGTGGAGCGTCCCACTAGTACCAGAGGGGTTAAGATGCGTTTAAGGGCCTCCCGGGTGGCGCAGTCATCTAGGGCACTGCAACGCAGTGCTAGCTGTGCCACCAGAGACTCTGGGTTCGCGCTCTGTCGCAGCCGGCCGCAACATTTTAATAAAATAAAGATTTGTTTTTTTTACAAGATAAGTTCAATGCTAGCTTGCAGCCACAAGGCCATTTTGATGCTGCACTCGCCTAACAGGTGGTCAGCCTGCCACGTAGTCTTCGTGGATTGCAATGTAAATCAGCCATAATCGGCACCCAAAAATGCAGATTCCCGATTGTTATGAAAACTTGAAATCGGCCCTAATTAAAAATCGGCCATGCCGATTAAACCGGTCGACCTCTAGTGCAAAGACCGCATCGCTGTCTTGAAAGACTACAACTTGTCCTGACACTTCCTGATGAAGCATGCTGAAAAATATAGGAATATGGCTTCTGAGCAGAGGGAAAGTGCACCAAGAGAGTTGCTTTCTCAGTTGCAAAAGCAGCAAGGACTTTTCACAAAACTGCATTCAGTAAACAACGGAATTGCGAGAACTAGCTGTCCCAAAATTGCTAAAAACAGCAACCCAGTCGCTGAGGGCAAATTCGTTAAAGAATGTTTAAAATGGACTCTGCAGCAATACTTTGCCCTGACAAGAAAGAGCTGTTTGAAAATGTTTCCCTGTCAAGACGAAGAGTTGAGGACAGAGAATATGGAACAGTTGAAAGACAAGGATTTCACATATTTCTCCTTGGCCCTGAATGAGAGCAGTGATGCACGTGACACGACGCAGTTGTTAATATTCTTACGAGGCATAACCCCAGACTTTGAAATTACAGAGGAGCTTGCTTCAATGAGGTCAATGAAGAGCACAACCACAGGGAAAGATAAGGAAGGTTAATAAGTGTGTGGCAGTGCTGGTACAGGGATTTGAAAAGTTATCCAGTGTGACTACTGATGGTGCCCAAACTTGACAGGAAAACATGTTTGCCTTTTGAAAAGGACATAAGATCAAGTAGCTGAGTTGAACCCAGATCAGAAAAGTATTTTCCTGCATTGCATTATTCATCAGGTGGTGTTCTGTAAATGTGTTTTGAAAATTTGCCATGTTGTGGATACAGTCACTAAAGTGGTAAACTTCATAAGAGCAACATCTTTAAACCACAACCAATTTGTAAGTCGCTCTGGATAAGAGCGTCTGCTAAATGACTTAAATGTAAATGTCTCACTGTTGGAAGACAGTCGGATCATGCAGATCTCCCCTACCACACAAACATGAGATGGCCAAGTTTTGGGAAGATGCTTAAAAAAGGTCTGGGACCTGAAGTCGGAGATTGCTGAGTTTTTGCAAATGAAAGGAAAATGTGGATTTCCCTCAACTGCAAGAAAGAATGGTTGGCTGATTTTGCCTTCACCGTGGACATCATGGCCCTCATGAATGAACTGAATTCGAAACCAGGGAAGATGTACAGCCTTGTCAAAGCCTTCAAGGGGAAATTACTCTTCCTGACCCACCAAGTAGAAGCCAACAAACTCACACCTTCCATCCCCTACTAGTATGTTCCCTATCAGACAACCAGTGGGAGAAGTATACAAAATCGCTGCTGCATGCTTTGAACTGTGAGTTCGTCGTTTTGAGGCTTTCAAAGTGTTGGAAAATATCATGCTGCTGGTTTCCTCTCCTTTCACCTTCAATGTGGATAACGCTCCCACTGACCTGCAACTTGAGCTTATCGATCTTTCAGTCTTTTCCCTCTGTGTAGTTCATTGCATATTTAATAAAGAAAATACCTACCAAAAGTAGAACATGGATGTGGTTTATTTCTGTGCATGTTAAGGAAAATAAGTAGCATATCAGGACATGATTTACAGTAGATATATCAGTCAACAGTCAAGGTGTGGTTTTTTTTTTTTACTGCTTGCTTGAGTTACTTGATGCGGAATTGAGTTCCATGTAGTACTGTGAGTTTCACAGTGTCTTGTGGACTTGGGGACTGTGAAGAGACCCCTGGAGGCATGTCTTGTGGGGTATGCATGGGTGTCAGAGCAGTGAGCTAGTCGTTTGGACAGACAGCGCCGTGCTTTCAACATGTCAATACCTCTCACAAAGACAAGTAGTGACGCAGTCACTCTCTCCTCTACTTTGACCCAGGAGAGATTGACATGCATGTTATTGATGTTAGCTCTCCGTGTACATTTAAGGGCCCGCCGTGCTTCTCTGTTCTGGGCCAACTGTTGTTTGCCTGTGTCCCTCCGTGACACTTGACCGGGCAGTAGTCCAGTTGCAATAAAACTAAGGATGAGCGATTTTACGATTGGATCTTCTATCGACGATGTTTAACAGCCATCATTGATGGTGATGACATCAGCAAATGGCCTATTCCTCATTTCCCATACCATAAGTTAAATACATACAGTACCAGTCAAATTGGACACACCTACTCATTCCAGGGTATTTCTTTATATTTACTATTCTCTAAAAATATATATATATATTCTTCAAAATAGCCACCCTTTGCCTTGATGACAGCTTTGCACACTCTTTGCATTCTCGCAATCAGCTTCATGAGGTAGTCACCTGGAATGCATTTCAATTAACAGGTGTGCCTTGTTAACGGTTCATTTGTGGAATTTATTTCCTTCTTAATGAGTTCGAACAGTCAGTTGTGTTGTGACAAGGTAGGGGTGGTATACAGAAGATAGCACTATATTGGTAAAAGACTAAATCCATATTATGGCAAGAACAGCTCAAATAAGCAAAGAGAAACGACAGTCCATTACTTTAAGATTTGAAGCTCAGTCAATACCAAACTTTAAGAAGTTTCTTCAAGTGCAGTCGCAAAAACCATCAAGCACCATGATAAACTGTCTCTAATGAGGACCGCCACAGGAAAGGAAGACCCAGAATTACCTCTGCTGCAGAGGATAAGTTCATTTGAGTTAGCAGCCTCAAATAGCAGCCCAAATAAATGTTTCAGATTTCAAGAAACAGACATCTCAACATCAACTGTTCAAAGGGGACTGTGTCAATCAGGGCTTCAAGATCAAATTGCTATAAAGAAACCACTACTAAAGGACACCAATAATAAGAAGAGACTTGCTTGGGCCAAGAAATTCCATTCTTGTGGGCTGGCTAAGGAGTATTAGTGTCACAGAGGTCTTTGGCTTGGTTTGCTGACTAACTCTCTCAAAGAGTGCAGTGTATAAAGTCAGCACCTCTGCTGTCTCAGCCCATGACTGTCACCAAGGGAGTACCCCAAGGTTCGATCCTAGGCCCGACTCTTATCAATTTACATGAACAACATAGCTCAGGCAGTAGGAAGCGCTCTCATCCATTTATATGCAGCTGATATAGTCTTATACTCAGCTGGTACCTCCCCAGATATTGTGTTAAACGCTCCAGAACAAAGCTTTCTTAGTCTCCAACAAGCTTTCCCTGCCCTTAACCTTGTTCTGAACACCTCCAAAACAAAGGTCATGTGGTTTGGTAAGAAGAATGCCCCTCTCCCCACCGGTGTAACTACTACCTCTGAGTGTTTAGAGCTTGAGGTAGTCACCTCATACAAGTACTTGGGAGTATAGACTTGGTTTCCTCAATCATATTCGCACCTCTCTCACCCCAGCTGCCAAACGAACCCTGATTCAGATGACCATCCTACCTATGGTCAATTACAGAGACATAATTAATAGATCGGCAGGCAAGGGTGCTCTTGTGTGGCTAGATGTTCCTCACCAGATTTGCCACCAATGCTCCTTATAGGAAACATCACTGCACTCTATACACCTCTGTAAACTGGTTGTCTATGTACCCATCGCAAGACCCACTGGTTGAAGCATATTTATAAACCCTCTTAGGCCTCACTCCCCCCTATCTGAGATACCTACTGCAGCCCTCATCCTCTACATACAACACCTATTCTGCCAGTCACTTTCTGTTAAAGGTCCCCAAAGCACACACATCCCTGGGTCGCTCCTCTTTTCAGTTCGCTGCAACTACAGACTTGATTATGTTGGAGGCGCTTCCATTAGACAGATCTCTGCTACATCATGGATCAAGAGTTGACGTAAGGCCAAATAAACAGGTTGTTTTTTCAGCAGCAGACTATGATCAATAATGTCAAAAGCTGCACTGAAGTCTAATAAAACAGCTCCCACAATTGTCTAATTATCATTTTTTCCCCGACAATCATCAGGTCATTTGTAAGTGTTGTACAGTTGAGTGCCGCTCCCTATAAGGTTGTCTTCTGCTGGAGACTCACCAGGTCGATGAGGTCACTGAGATTCTTCTCGATCTGCTGGGGAGGAAGACGCCTCATCAGGTCCAGAGCACAGTCCAGCTGCTGGTCATTCTGAAACACACAAAATAAGAGTCAGCTTTTGATACACATTCCAACACAAAATGTATAGTTCTGCAAAAGAAAGTCTAAAAGCAAGTTGCACTTGCCCTTTGTCAATTTTATTTTATTTTACAAGAGAAAATGAACTCGATCCTTGCCAAGTTCAACCCTGCAGAAAGAGTCAACAGTTTAAGCTGGTCTTGGAATATAAGAAGTTGACTGTTCACAGTTGATTTTCATGAATCTTTTAAAAGGAGATTCAATTAACTTTAAAGTGTTTTAGTTTAAAATCATCCCTGTCACGGTCTGCATTTAAATCAACCAAAATAGATTGAATTGACCACAGAGCCAAAAAAGTTCCCGGCCTCCCACACAGCCCCAGCAGAATGAGGAGGCAGCCAGTGATGGATGCATGTTACATTCTTACGGTAGATACGACAGAGCCGAGCCAGGCCGTGACTAGGGTATGTAGAGAACATTTACACCCTGACAACAATAGCCATACACTCACTGCATCCTAAGATTACATAGGTCATGGAACTAGCTGCTCATGGTTTCAGTTACAGCCTTTATCAAAGCAAAACTAAGTGGCATGAGAGAGGAAGTTCTGGATTTGCCCCTAAATAGCCTTGTTGAGCATGTGATAGGCCTATCTAGTACACTAGGAATCTTTACAACACAAGGCAGATTCCTTTAGGGGAGTGTCTAAATCTACAAATGTGAAAAACATTTTGCAACCATGGTAGTTAGAAGACGGATTGACTGGTTACCATATAAGGCAATGCTGTGGAGCCTCCAGTTATTGATACAGGCCCGTCATTTTATGGCATCTAGAAAGGCCATCATTATTTTAAGTCTATGTAAATTATTTGATTGCTTGAGAGCTCATAAATGAAGACAACAGTTCCCATCAACTGAAAATGTGACTAAACCTATACCAAAAGGATGTGAACGATTCACTCCACTGCCTCTGCTATAAAACTGAGTACAAACCTTTGTGAGGAAAGAATTTTAATAACACTTAAAATACTAATTTGTGGAGAATGAGTATCCATTACAATACTCTGCTCTTACTTGCACAATTACCATAGAACCGACAGTTATGGATGAGACTAAAAATGTAGTTTAAAAGAATGGGCTTGGAAACTCGAACCCTGGCAATTTGACTGGTAATGGGTACACTCACAATTACTGTCTGGTATTGTAATGCAATCATTTCCACGGTAACATAGAATGTTCATTAAAAATTATGTTAAAAGGTCAAATGTGAACAGCATATTGGGTAAATTTCCACAACTTTGAGAGTTGAAGCGTGAGGCTCAACTTCTCCTCTGTTTTGGTCCCCTGGCTACCACGCTGTGAACAGCGTGAAACGATCGCATGCACATGCCCAGATACTGTGTGTGACTGTGTGAGAGCGAGGTGTTGCATCTCACTCATCTCAATATCTGCGGTGCTGCTCATGGCAATGGCAATTCACTGAGTCTACCTTTAACTGTGGCTCATGCAATGTTTTTTTCCAATGCAGTGGAGTTAAATCAACAAATCACAGCATGGATGGGTACACTTCCTGCTTTTACTTCCTGCTTTGCTCCTATGGGTACACTCGCAAAGGCCGCCAGTCCACCCATTATGCCATCATTGACTTTAATGGGGACGTCCATTATATTTATTCTATTTCTATGGCAGCACATGCAGTCAGGAGCGGAGGAGAGAAGAAAATGTGCCTCTTTTTTTTTTTTTTAATTTTTTTTTTTATGATGCCTGCTGTGGGCTCAGGCTTGCCTTTTTGAATACAGGCCCATTTGTGAAGTGTTGTATTACAGACAACTTTGTCAAACAAGCACATATAAATAAATGTGATTAAACTGAACTTCAGAAAGAAGGATGAATGAATACGGATTGATTCATGGCGTCAGTCCCTCCACAAGCTCTCCTTATGTTCAATTACTGAGGAGATCTAGCAGTGGAACAGAGAGGATTGTTGTTAATAGGGAGAAGCTAAGCTAGCGGACCACCTAGCAGAGACTTCCCTGGAGGTGATCCCTCTCTGAACTATGGTGATCAGGATATCAGCATGCAGGGAAGGACAGGCCAGCCACAACATGAAACCCCTGAGAAATGTACAGGACTGAGATATCTGGAGTAGAGGTCGACCGATTAATCGGCATGGCCAATTAATTAGGGCCGTTTTCAAGTTTTCATAAGAATCGGTAATCAGCATTTTTGGAGACCGATTATATTGCACTCCACGAGGAGACTGCGTGGCAGGCTGACCACATGTAAAAGGACCCACCACCTTTCATATGTTCTCATGTTCTGAGCAAGGAACTTAAACGTTAGCTTTTTTACATGGCACATATTGCACTTTTACTTTCTTCTCCAAAACTGTTTTTGCATTATTTAAACCAAATTGAACAGGTTTCATTATTTATTTGAGACTAAATTGATTTTATTTATGCATTATATTAAGTTATAATAAAAAAAAGTGTTCATTAAGCATTGTTGTAATTGTCATTTTTTCTATATATATTTTTAATCGGTATCGTCTTTTTTTGGTCCTCCATTAATCGGTATCAGCATTGAAAAATCATAAATTGGTCAACCTCTAATCTGGAGCAACTGAAGTCAAGTTTATATTCATCCAATTTGAACTTAACGCAGTTCCGACTGTAGTCCTATTCCAATTAAATAAACAAAAGTAACAGAATTTTAGTAAGTACTGATAAATAGTGCAGCAACACACTAATCTTAAGAGATGGAAAGACAACAAATTGAGATATAGCCTAGAGCCCTAAAAGTCTAGAAACAACAAACTGAACACCTGTCAAAACACATGGTGGTTCTCATAAACAACATCTGATTCGCAAACAACAAAAACACACCAATGCCAATATTCAAATTCACAGGAATACCAGTAATCAACTCAATGTCTTTCATTTTATACGCATCAGCAACCACAGCTAATGAAGTCAAGGAAACCCTTAAAGAGTTGCAGTCTGTTTTGGAATGGGTGGCCAGTAATAAACTGGTCCTAAACATCTCTAAAACTAAGAGCATTGTATTTGGTACAAATCATTCCCTAAATTCTGGACCTCAGCTGAATCTGGTAATGAATTGTGTGGCTGTTGATCAAGTTTAGGATACTAAATTACTTGGTGTCACCTTAGATTGCAAACTGTCATGGTCAAAACATATAGATTCAAAGGTTGAAAAGATTGAGGTCGGACCGCTGTGGCGTTTTTGACACCACTCCACAAATCAAGTCCCGCAGGCTCTAGTTTTATCTTATCTTGAATATTGTCCAGTCAAGTGCAGCAAAGAAAGACCTCGTTAAGCTGCAGCTGGCCCAAAACAGAGAGGCACATCTTGCTCTTCATTGTATTCAGAGGGCTAATATTAATACTACACATGCCAGTCTCTCTTGGCTAAGAGTTGAGGAAAGACTGACTGCGTCACTTCTTGTTTTTATAAGAAAGAATGTGCAGGAAATTCCAAATTGTTTGCGTCGCCAACTTACACACAGCACACACACTTACCCCACCAGACATGCCACCAGGGGTCTTTTCACAGTCCCCAGGTCCAGAACAAATTAATGGAAACGTACAGTATTATACAGAGCCATGAGTGCATGGAACTCCTTTCCATCTTATATAGCACTAGTGCAGAAAACCTGGTTTCAAAAACCAAAATCTCACAGCACAACGCCTCTCCCCCATTTGACCTACTTGTTGTGTGTATGTACTGACATGTATGTGTAACTGATAGATACATTTTGAAACATTAACATGTGCATGTAAATTGTAAAGTCTTGCCGAATGTCTTTCGTTATACATGTCAGACCCCAGTTAACCTAGATGTCACCATTGGCGTCGGCTAATGGGGATCCTAATAAATCCAAAATCAAATGCCAAGTCATCAGATGAAACCAAGGTAGATACCAGCCAGAGAAGAGCAGCTGGCTATAGGATAATCACACAGACAAAAGCATTCCTTCCCTAAACAAACTTCAGTCTCCTTTCTCCTGAACACAGCCAAGGTTTTCAGATCATGTACTGCATGCCCTTCTCACACTTTTGGGTTGTTTCTAGGCAGATGAATCAGTCTTGTTCAGACGACACCTGCACTCCCTGACACTATTTACCAATGCCCTAGTCTCAGTGTAAACACTGCCGGACCAACTGCCCAGGGGGCTGAGAAGAGCAGCGAGGATGGACCAACATGATGGATGAGGTCAGCGGGTGGCTGGGGAGACAAGCCATCTGCTCTCCATTATATTGTATTAGACCTTCATTCCAAGTGTACAACATTCATAAAAGGAGTAGAGTGGAGTTTGAGGTGTGAATGTAGCTAGTTACATTTGTTGGTGACAAGCCAGTCACATTACTTCAAGTGTTTAAAATAATAATAAACAAGTGTGTAATGGTAATGTTTTTTTGCATATCCCAACTCCCCTGCAGGAAGTGGGGTCATGGCTAGGGTCGCCATTGTACAGCATCCCTGAAGTAATTTGAGTTAAGTGCCTTGCTCAAGGGCACAGTGAAATATTTGTTAAAATGTTTTCAACTTGTCAGCTCTGGTACTTGAACAATCCACCTTTTTTTTTTACTGGCTCAATGCTCTAACCTCGAGGCTACCTGCCCCATAATATAGGCCTATAGTCAGAAAATAACTGCTACTGTTATTTTTCACTGTTTTATTTCTTTACTTACCTACTGTTCACCTAATACCTTTTTTGCACTATTGGTTAGAGCCTGTAAGTAAGCATTTCACTGTAAGGTCTACTACACCTGTTGTATTCCGCACACGTGACAAATAAACTTTGATTTGATTTGCCATGCACGTGACAATGGTGGTTGAATATATTTTGTCAGGTGCACCATAATATGCCTAACATTGAAAGGATGTTGGTGAATTATTTCATGAAACAATTTCAGTTACATTATTAAACGTGTTCTACAAAAAGTTACACTGACAGTAAAGTCAACAAAAGCTACTGAACACGTAATTCACATTTTGAAGTCAATGAAAAGTTGAGTTGTGGTTTACACGTCGCCTCAAATCCAAAGGAGGGAAGGGGCGGAGCAGGCCGATTTTAGCGACAGACAACCCAGCGGTTGTACTATTTTAACCATGGTGTGTGTGTCTGCAAGAAGAGGGGGTAGCGAGAGCCCTTTAATCCCCGAACTAGTTTCTCAATCCAAAACATCCTGTAACTTTATTCTGCGCGCAGAACATCAAGCTGGCTAGTTAGTTAACAATGAAAATCGGAGTAACATTCATAGCTAGGTCGTTTATCTAACTGTGGGTAGATAATTTATATGAATGTATATGCCTCTGTCGAAACGTAACACAGCACTTCCTATAAAAGGACAGATGGCATGCTAGCTGGCTAATATCCCTTAGCAGCCCCACCAAAAACGACCCATTCCTCCAGCTCGTCTCCGCGGCCTTACCATGTCTGCGGCGCTCAGTGACGATCTCGGAGAGGAAATATGCTTTACACGTACGTTTTATTGTGCTTGCACAACTTGTTCTTCTATACTGTTGTTGTTTTTATCCCCACCATGTAAATTATGTTTCTTTCGCCTCCCTCACGGAACCCAGCCCTGTCAGCGAATTAACTTCCTCAACCGGGTACAGGAAGGGGGATCGTCACTACTTACCACAGTCACAAAGTTATAAACCCCACCCATTTCTATTACAAAAAAATGTTTTTATCTGACCTTAAACGTAACCCTAACTGTAACCACACTGATAACGTTGTGAATAACCATAACCTTAAATTAAGACCAAAAGTGGCATTTTATTTTTCATGATTTTTTACGATATGGCCAATCGGACCTTTGTGGCTGTGGTAACTAGTGGACACACAGGAAGGGAGACGGTGAAAAATGCGGAGATTGCATGTCCGGGTCACACCACTCCTTCTCTGAAACAGCCAATCGGAGAGGAGTAAGTAAGGGATTGCCAAGTATGGAAAAGAGAGGAGTGGTGAATGGTAAAGAGTAGATGAACAGAGGGCGATAGGGGAGGGGAGGGGAGGGGAGGGGAGGGGAGGGGAGTGATGTATACAAACCCTGGAATACAGAAGCAATGTATTGGCCATTGACCTGTGTTTGATTTTCTAGCATGTTTGATGTAGCAATGTAAGTAGATTTTTGTATTATGAATAATACATGTAAAAAATAATTAAAAAATTTAAAATAAAATTTAAAAAAATATATATATATAAAAAATATATATATATATATAAAAATAAATAATAATAATAATAATAAAAATGTATTGGCCATTGAGAGGGTTTTGAAGACAGCGGTCGGCCATATTGGCACTCCCCTGTAGGAGCAGTCCATGGGCTCCCCAGTGGTGCAGCGGTCTAAGGAACTGCATCTCAGTGCTAGAGGCATCACTACAGACCCGGGTTCTATTCCAGTCTGTATTACAACTGGCTGTGATTGGGAGTCCCATACGGCTGTGCACAATTGGCCCAGCGTTGTCCGGGTTAGGCTGTTTTTGTAAATAAGAATTTGTTCTTAACTGACTTGCCCAGTTAAAAAAATAGGGATGAATGGAATTCTACAGTATATTTCAATTACATGTTTCAAGGACAAAATGACATGTATTTAAGTGTTTTTGTTGTTGTAGTAACATTAGTACTCGAAAAAAATCTGAAGGAAAATGTTTTATACATTTGTTCATGTTTTATTTGTATGTTTAGCTCACATAATATAATGTTAAAGTATACATTAACGTGGGCTTATGTTGAAAATGATAGACCTTTCAAACGTTGTATGCATCTCAGCAACATTATCGGTAAGCGACATGATGCCTACTGTACCAAAGCAATTTTAACAGGAGTGACGTGTGTTGATATATAGGCTAACAGAATTGGTTAAAAAAGAGTTATGCATGCTAACATACTAGGCAATAATTAAGAGTAGGCAGAGTGATTGCTTAAGGTGAAATTTTTATCAAACGTTTTACCATTGCAACATTTGAAGTAGGCCTATGTCACATTCAACCTGGTTTTATGGAGCGTGGTATAGAGTTCCATTCAATTTAAGGGCTTTATTGGCATGGGAAACATATGTTTACATTGCCAAAGCAATAGAAATTGTGACGCCTGCTCCCGCTCCCCCTCCCTGGCGCTCAAAGGCGCCAGGCTCCCCAGCATTACGCACTCCTGCCACCATCATTACGCACACCTGCCTTACCTCATCACGCTCATCAGTGAATTATTGGCCTCACCTGGACTCAGTCACCTGTTTATTACCTCCCCTATACTTGTCAGTTCCCCAGCTCTGTTCCTAGCTGCTGCATTGATTGTCGTCTGTCTTTTGAAAATGTTTCATTTTTTAAATTTCACCTTTATTTAACCAGGTAGGTAGTTCTCATTTACAACTGTGACCTGGCCAAGATAAAGCAAAGCAGTGCAACAAAAACAACAACACGGTGTTACACATAAACAAACGTACAGTAAATAACACAATACAAAAATCTATGTACAGTGTGTGCAAATGTAGAAGAATAGGGAGGTAAGGCAATAAATAGGCCATAGTGGTCGAAATAATTACAATTTAGCATTTACACTGGAGTGATAGATGTGCAGATGATGATGTGCAAGTAGAGATACTGGGTTGCAAAAGAGTAAGAGGATAAGTAACAATATGGGGATGAGGTAGTTGGGTGTGCTATTTACAGATTGGCTGTGTACAGGTACAGAGATCTGTAAGCTGCTCTGACAGCTGATGCTTAAAGTTAGAGAGGGAGATATAAGACAACAGCTTTAGTGATTTTTGCAATTCGTTCCAGTCATTGGCAGGAGAAAACTGGAAGGAAAGGCGGCCAAAGGTAGTGTTGTCTTTGGAGATAACCAGTGAAATATACCTGCTGGAGCGCGTGCTACGGGTGGGTGTTGCTATGGTGACCAGTGAGCTGAGATAAGGTGGGGCATTACAGAGCATATACTTATAGATAACCTGGAGCCAGTGTGTTTGGCAACGAATATGCAGTGAGGGCCAGCCAACGAGAGCATACAGGTCGCAGTGGTGGGTAGAATATGGGGCTTTGGTGACAAAACAAATGGCACTGTGATAGACTACATCCAGTTTGCTGAGTAGAATGTTGGAGGCTTTGTAAATGACATTGCCAAAGTCATGGATCGGTAGGATAGTCCGTTTTACGAGGGTTGCATCACTGCCTGGTACGGCAATTGCTTGTTCTCTGACCGCAAGGCACTACAGAGGGTAGTGCATACGGCCCAGTACATCACTGGGGCTATGCTGCCTGCCATACAGGACTTCTACACCAGGCGGTGTCAGACGAGGGCCCTAAAAATGGTCGAAGACACCCAGCCACCCCAGTCATAGACTGTTCTCTCTACTACAGCATGGCAAGCGGTACCGGAGTACCGGAGGAGTAGCAAGGATCAGACCAATACGCAGGGTGGTACGTGTCCATGATACTTTAATAATAACTGAACACGACTCAATACAAAAATAACAAAGTGAATGGAAACGAAAACCGAAACAGTCCTGAATGGTGACACAAACAACAAAACAGGAAACAATCACCCACGAAACACAGGTGGGAAAAGGCTACCTAAGTATGATTCTCAATCAGAGACAACTAACGACACCTGCCTCTGATTGAGAACCATACCAGGCCAAACACAAAACACAACATAGAAAAACGAACATAGACAACCCACCCAACTCACGCCCTGACCATACTAAAACACAGACATAACAAAATAACTAAGGTCAGAATGTGACACTGCTACTGTATATAGCCTGTCTTTTTACTGTTGTTTTATTTCTTTACCTACCTGTTGTTCACTGTCGTGGAAGGATCAGAATTTGTTGGTAACATTTGTAAGATGTTTTATATTTATCAAATGTGTGTAAGTTATTTCTCATCAGAATTGTATTTTTGTATAATACTGTGGCGGGGTTGCAGTTATCTGTTCTATGTCAAAACTAAGTTGCATGGGCCACAGAGAGGGGAGAGGTCAAAGTGTCATCATGTGTAAACATGTCTTTTACTCCCTACCTTTTTCTAGTGGGGAAAGAAGGGTGGCAGTGTCTGGAATCATTCTATGCTCCCTCTAATGTTGTTTCTATCTTAACCTATAGCCTCATTCTCCTCTCCGTGAGTTTGTCCAGGAGGTTGTATTTAGAGTTGGTTGTATCTAAATGACCATTTGATATATGCCTGTTGATTTGGAGGATTGGTTTATGGTTCTGGGGTTTGGGAAAGGAGACTAAGCTGAACGATGAATTATGTCTATGCTGTCTGACTATGTGTGATCTTTGCTATAAAGGATCCCATTTTGCCATTGTGTGGGGACTCTCAACTTTTCATTAGAGATACTGAACTGTTGAAAGTCAAAATGCTATAGAGCTTATATAATTAAAGATGGACTTTTATAAACTCTGACTTGTGTGTATGGTTTGCTCCCATTTGGTAAATAGAGGAAATTTCCAGGACATCACCTAATACCTTTTTTGCACTATTGGTTAGAGCCTGTAAGTAAGTATTTCACTGTAAGATCTACACCTGTTGTATTCGGCGCATGCGACAATTAAACTTTGTTTGGCAGCATGAGTGAAGGAGGCTTTGTTGCGAAATAGGAAGCCGATTCTAGATTTAGTTTTGGATTGGAGATGCATAATGTGAGTCTGGAAGGAGAGTTTACAGTCTAACCAGACACCTAGGTATTTGTAGTTGTTCACATATTCTAAGTCAGAACCGTCCAGAGTAGTGATGCTAGTCGGGTGGGTGGGTGCGGGCAGCAATCGGTTGAAGAGCATGCACTTAGTTTTACTATTTCTTAAATGCAGTTGGAGGCCACGGAAGGAGTGTTGTATGGCATTGAAGCTCGTTTTTTGAGGTTTGTTAGCACAGTGTCCAAAGAAGGGCCAGATGTATACAGAATGGTGTCATCTGCATAGAGGTGATTGATAGATACAGAGAAAAGAGTCTGCCTGAGAATTGAACCCTGTGGTGCCCCCATAGAGATTGCCAGAGGTTCGGACAACAGGCCCTCTGATTTGACATACTAAACTCTATCTGAGAAGTAGTTGGTGATCCAGGCAAGGCAGTCATTTGAGAAACCAAGGCTATTGAGTCTGCCGATAAGAATGTGGTGATTGACAGAGTCGAAAGCCTTGACCAGGTCGGTGAAGACGGCTGGACAGTACTGTCTTTTATCGATGGCGGTTATGATATCATTTAGGACCTTGAGCGTGGCTGAGGTGCACCCATGACCAGCTTGGAAACCAGATTGCATCGTGGAGAAGGTACGGTGGGATTCGAAATGGTCGGCGATCTGTTTGTTAACTTGGCATTCAAAGATTTTAGAAAGCAGGGCAGGATGGATATAGGTCTATAACAATTTGGGTCTGCTCTTATTCTCCATGGACTTTACAGTGTCCCAAAACTTTTTGGAATTAGTGCTACAGGATGCAAAATTCTGTTTGAAAATGCTAGCCTTAGCTTTCCTAACTGACTGAGTATATTGGTTCCTGACTTACCTGAAAAGTTGCATATGGTGGAGGCTATTCAATGCTAATGAGAGGACCACAGGATGTTTTTGTGCTGGTCAAGGGCAGTCTAGTCTGGGGTGAACCAAGGGCTATATCTGTTCTTAGTTCTTCTTTTTGAATGGGGCATGCTTATTTAAGATGGCGAGGAAAGCACTTTTAAAGAGCAACCAGTCATCCTCTACTGATGGGATGAGGTCAAAATCCTTCCAGGATACCCGGGACAGGTCGATTAGAAAGGTGTTGTAGGGAGCGTTTGACAGTGATGAGGGGTGTTTTTTTTTTACCGTGGACCCGTTACGCACGCAGGCAATGAGGCAGTGATCGCTGAGATCCTGGTTGAAGACAGCAGAGGTGTATTTAGAGGAAGTTGGTCAGGATGATATCTAAGAGGGTGCCCGTGATTACAGATTTAGGGTTGTACCCGGTAGGTTCATTGATAATTTGTGTGAGATTGAGGACATCTAGCATAGATTGTAGGACTGCCCGGGGTGTTAAGCATGTCCCAGTTTAGGTCACCTAACAGTACGAACTCTGAAAATAGATGGGGGTTAATCAATTCACATATGGTGTCCAGGGAACAGCTGGGGTCTGAAGGGTGTCTATAACAAGCGGCAACGGCGGGAAACTTGTTTCTAGAAAGGTGGATTTTTAAAAGTATAAGCTTGTATTGTTTGGGCACAGACCTGGATAGTTTGACAGAACTCTGCAGGCTATCTCTGCAGTAGATTTCAACTCCGCCCCTTTTGGCAGTTCTATCTTTTTAAATATTATTATCATTTTTAATTTTACCCCCTTTTTCTCCCCAATTTCGTGGTATCCAATTGTTAGTAGCTACTAACAGTACGGGCTCGGGAGAGACGAAGTTTGAAAGTCATGCGTCCTCCGATACACAACCCAACACAGCACGCATCCAACCCGGAAGCCAGCCGCACCAATGTGTTGGAAGAAACACTGTGCACCTGGCAGCCTTGGCTAGCGTGCACTTTGCCCGGCCCGCCTCAGGAGTCGCTGGTGCGCGATGAGACAAGGATATCCCTACCGACCAAGCCCTCCCTGAATCGGACGACGCTATGCCAATTGTGTGTCGCCCCACGTACCTCCCGGTCGTGGCCTCGGCGCGAACCCAGAGTCTCTGGTGGCACAGCTGGCGCTGCAGTACAGCGCCATTAACCAGTGCGCTACCCGGGAGGACCTTGGCAGTTCTATCTTGTCGGAAAATGTTATAGTTAGGGATGGAAATTTCAGGATTTTTGGTGTACCTAGTTCTGACGCTGTTCCTGTCCTGTTGCATGTCCGTTCTTTATTAAATGTTTAACTCCCCGTACCTGCTTCTCATGTACAGCGTCAGTCCATATAGAAATAGATAATAAACAAAAGTGACTGTACATTACACTTCCAAAATAATAAAGACATTTCAAATGTTATCTTACAGTGGGACGAAAAAGTATTTTGTTTCTGGCGTCCTTTGACAGCTCTTTGGTCTTGGCTATAGTGGAGTTTGGAGTGTGACTGTTTGAGGTTGTGGACAGGTGTCTTTTATACTGATAACAAGTTCAAACAAGTGGCATTAATACAGGTAACGAGTGGAGGACAGAGGAGCCTCTTAAAGAAGAAGTTACAGGTCTGTGAGAGCCAGGAATCTTGCTTGTTTGTAGGTGACCAAATACTTATTTTCCACCATAATTTGCAAATAAATTCATTAAAAATCCTACAATGTGATTTTCTGGATTTTTTCCCCCTCATTTTGTCTGTCATAGTTGAAGTGTACCCATGATGAAATTGACAGGCCTCTCTCATCTTTTTAAGTGGGAGTACTTGCACAATTGGTGGCTGACTAAATACTTTTTTTGCCCCACTGTATGTATATATACAGTGTTGTAATGATGTGCAAATAGTTCAAGTACGATAGGGAAAATAAATAAACATAAATATAGGTTCTATTTACAATGGTGTTTGTTCTTCTTCTTTTCTATTGGAAATAGGTCACAAATCTTGCTGCTGTGATTGCACACCGTTGTATTTCGCCCACTAGATATGGGAGTTTATCCAAATTTGTTTTGTTTTTGAATTCTTTGTGTGTTTGGGTAATCTGCGGGAAATATTTGTCTCTAATATGGTCATACATTTGGCAGGAGGTTAGGAAGTGCAGCTCAATTTCCACCTCATTTTGTCGGCAGTGTGCACATAGCCTGTCTTCTCTTGAGAGCCAGGTCTGCCTTCGGCAACCTTTCTCAATAGCAAGGCTATGCTCACTGAGTCTGTACATAGTCAAAGCTTTCCTTAATTTTGGGTCAGTCACGGTAGTCAGGTATTCTGCCACTGTGAACTCTCTGTTTTGGGCCAAATAGCAATCTAGTTCTAATTCTTTCCAATGTGTTAAGTAATTATCTTTTTGTTTTCTCATGATTTGGTTGGGTCTAATTGTGTTGCTGTTCTGGGGCTCTGTGGGGTCTGTTTGTGTTTGTAAACAGAGCCCCAGTGTCACACCCTGACCATAGTTTGCTTTGTATGTTTCTATGTTTTGTTTGGTCAGGGTGTGATCTGAGTGGGCATTCTACGTTGTGTGTCTAGTTTGTCTGTTTCTGTGTTTGGCCTGATATGGTTCTCAATCAGAGGCAGGTGTTAGTCATTGTCTCCGATTGGGAACCATATTTACGTAGCCTGTTTGGTGTTGGGTTTTGTGGGTGATTGTCTCCTGTGTCAGTGTTTGTACCACACGGGACTGGTTTCGGGTTTTCACATTTATTGTTTTGTAGTTTGTTTTGATTATTAGAGGGAATCAGCCTAATTCTGCATTATTTGGTGTTTGATATTATACACAGATTATTTTTTTTGCAGGATTCTGCATGCAGTCTCATTTGGTGTTTGTCCCATTTTGTGAATTCTTGGTTGGTGAGTGGACTCCAGACCTCACAACCATAAAGGGCAATGGGTTATATAACTGATTCAAGTATTTTTAGCCAGATCCTATTTGTTATGTCAAATTTGATGTTCCTTTTGGTGGCATAGAAGGCTCTTGTCTCTCAGATCGTTCACAGCTTTGTGGAAGTTACCTGTGCTGCTGATGTTTAGGCCGAGGTGTAATATATAGTTTTTGTGTGCTCTGGGGCAACACTGTCTAGATGGAATTTGTACTCATGGTCCTGGGAACTGGACCTTTTTTGGAACACCATTGTTTTTGTCTGACTGAGATTTACTGACAGTGCCCAGGTCTGACAGAATCTGTGCAGAAGATCTAGGTGCTGCTGTAGGCCCGCCTTGGTTGGGGACAGAAGCACCAGATCATCAGTAGACATTTGACTCCAGATTCTAGTAGGATGAGGCTGGATGCTGCAGACTGTTCTAGTGCCTCCTCCAATTCGTTGATATATATGTTGAACAGGGTGGGGCTTAAGCTGCATTCCTGTCTCACCCCCCGGCCCTGTGGAAATGTATATATATTTTTAAATCAATCAACAGTCTCTATGGGGTACCACAGGGTTCAATTCTCGGGCTGACTCTTTTCTCTGTATATATCAACAATGTCGCTCTTGCTGCGGTTGATTCCCTGATCCACCTCTACGTAGACGACACCATTCTGTATACATCTGGCCCTTCTTTGGACACTATGTTAACTAACCTCCAAACGAGCTTCAATTCCATACAACACTCCTGTGGCCTCCAACTGCTCTTAAAAGCTAGCAAAACCAAATGCATGCTTTTCAACCGTTTGCTGCCCACACCCACCCGCCCGACTAGCATCACTACTCTGGACGGTTCTGACCTAGAATACGTGGACAACTACAAATACCTAGGTGTCTGGCTAGACTGTAAACTCTCCCTCCAGACTCATATCAAACATCTCCAATCCAAAATCAAATCTAGAATCGGCTTTCTATTTCGCAACAAAGCCTCCTTCACTCATGCCGCCAAACTTACCCTATTAAAATTGACTATCCTACTGATCCTCGACTTCGGCAATGTCATCTACAAAATAGCTTCCAATACTCTACTCAGCAAACTGGAAGCAGTCTATCACAGTGCCATCCATTTTGTTACCAAAGCACCTTATACCACCCACCACTGTGACCTGTATGCTCTAGTCGGCTGGCCCTCGCTACATATTCGTCACCAGACCCACTGGCTCCAGGTCATCTATAAGTCTATGCTAGGTAAAGTCTATGCCAACTCAGCTCACTGGTGACCATAACAACACCCACCCGTAGCACGCTCTCCTGCAGGTATATCTCACTGGTCATCTGTTAAGATATTTTATCAAGGTTTAAGATAAATTATTAAATAATTCTACCCAGAAACTTAACCATTAGGATTAGAGGTTATGTAGCATGGACAAGGGGTAATTAGAAATGATAACCATTGTGGAAGAAGGAATGTATGTGTGTACCGAAAGTAAGCAGAGAGAATCCTTAACCTATGTTTGAACAGACCCAGCTATAACTCTGTGGAGATAAAATAGGGCAGCGAGAGCCCCTCCAGGTTTTCCGTATCTGGGGGGGACTGGAACTGTCAGCTAAGTGGTAATAAACTGTGGTGAGACTTCAGGAGATAATCCATATATAGTGTGTAATGTCTGTGCATTAGTGGGTTGGAATGTACTTTTGAAGCAGCTTTGTCCTTGTCGGAGAGGAGGAGGGACATTTAAGACGCTATGACGTTATGTGTGATATATAAACTAATGTACATGGTATTTTAAGTAGAGCTCTCCGGAATAAACGTTATTGATGCATTTTGAGACTGATCTTTGTCCTATTTTATGCAAATAAGAACCTGACAAATTCTTAGAAACGGACAAAGTGTTTTGCTTTGTTATAATTGAATTGGTTAATGAACACATAGGAATATAATTCCTCCAACATCATCCCCAAAGCCAACACCTCCTTTGGCCTCTTTTCCTTCCAGTTCTCTGCTGCCAGTGACTGGAGCGAATTGCAAAAATCGCTGAAGCTGGAGACTTACATTTCCCTCACTAACTTTAAACATCAGCTATCTGAGCAGCTAACCGATCCCTGCAGATGTAATTAGTCCATCTGTAAATAGCCCACCGAATCTACCTACCTCATCCCCATATTGTTTTTATTTACTTTGCTGCACTTTTGCACACCGGTATCACTACTTACACACCATCATCTGCTCATCATCATCTGCTCATCTATCACTCCAGTGTTAATGCTAAATTGTAATTACTTTGCTACTATGGCCTATTTATTGCCTTACCTCCTCATGCCATTTGCACACACTGTATATAGACTTTATTTTTTTTCTATTGTGTTATTGACTGTACGCTTGTTTTTGTTTTTTGTTGTTGTTTCTGCCGCAATGCTTTGCTTTATCTTGGCCAGCTAGCTTACCTGGTTAAATAAAGGTGAAATCAAATTCAAATTAAAATGTTTAACACACACTTGTTGTTTGTGTACATGGATTTTATAATGTCTTATGTTTTTCCCCAAACACCACTTTCCATCAATTTGTATAGCAGGCCCTCATGCCAAATTGTATCAAAAGCTTTTCTGAATTCAACAAAGCATGAGAAGACTTTGCCTTTGCCTTTGTTTTGGTTTGTTTGTCAATTAGGGTGTGCAGTGTGAATGTGTGGTCTGTCGTATGGTAATTTGTTAAAAAGCCAATTTGACATTTGCTCAGTACATTGTTTTCGCTGAGAAAATGTCAGAGTCTGTTGTTAATGATAACGCAGAGGATTGTCCCAAGGTTGATGTTGACACATATTCCATGGTAGTTATTGGGGTCAAAATTGTCTTCACTTTTGTGGATTGTCTAGAAGGGATTGAATTTGCTGTTGCCTAATTGTTTTTTGGTAGATTTCCACACTACTTTCCTTCCATCTATATAATTTCTTAATATCATTAACTTCCTTTGGCTTTGATGCCGCATGATTGCGCAAAGTTCTGTTCAAGTGGAGTGTGATTTTGCTGTGATCTGATTGACTGTGTACGCTCTAAGATACTATGGGTTGAGGCCAGTGATAAAGTAGTCTACAGCACTACTGCCAAGAGATGAGCTCTAGGTGTATCTACCATCGGAGTCCCCTCGAGGCCTACGATTGACTATGTACATACCCGGCGTCCTACAGAGCTGCAGTAGTTGTGACCCGTTTTTGTTGGTTATGTTGTCGTAGTTGTGTCTAGGGGGGCATGTGGGGAGGGAATGAGTTCATTTTCGATGCCTCATCGCGATTGGTTATTTATTCCTGCCATCTTTTGCAACAAAGTAAATGAACACCTTCCATAGAGATAGACAGAGGACTCAAATCAAATGTTATTTTTCACATGCGCCGAATACAACAGGTTACCTTACCGTGAAATGCTTACTTACAAGTCTTTAACCAACAATGAAGTTTTAAGAAAATATTTACTAAATAACCTAAGTTAAAAATAAAATACAAATAAAATAAGTAACACAATAAAATAACATTAATGAGGCTATATACCGAGTCAATGTGCAAGGGTACAGGTTAGTCGGGGTCATTTGTACATGTAGATAGGACTCATCTTTGTAGCTGTGCCATTATAGTGTATGTGACAGCATCTCAATTTTCTTCTTCATGATTGGCTGATCCCTTCTGATGACCTGGTTGGACATGACTCCAACATGATCACTAGGAGGGATCAGCCAATGAAGTCGGATGTCCCACCCAGTTGTCTACATTATGGTGGAAGCCCTCAATAGCGCTCCCCAAATTGTCATCCTAAAACTAGTAAAATGAATGGTGAAAGAATAGGATTTTGGAATAAAATAAGGTCTGAGGTTAACATGCTTAGGACATCTTATAAGTTATGTTCTATGAGATAATAGCAGTTATGAATTATGAAGCCTTTATATACTTCATGTGCTTTTCCAAAAAATATAATAAATTCTTCCAAATTCACAAAAAGTGATGTTAGCTGATGAAGATGATCTCATAGAACAAAACGTATAAGATCTCCTATGCCTGTGTTAGTTACAGACCTTATTTTTGGCGTTTATTCCCCCAAAATCCAAAAACCCAATTCATTTTCTGCATATGCTTTGTCCAATGAACCATGGTGGAGTTAGTGCCTACAAAAAGACACCATTACTATTTATCTCTATGGCGTTTCCCATGCTAATTTGGCCTTTTGGCCACTAGAGGCCTTTATCATTGTCTATGGCGCCATCAAAAGGTTTCATCATCACTATCTTTCCTTTGTGGTATCTCAAACTGTTTTGATTACCACCTGAGATAAACTTTTATTAGTTAATTTGACTCCTGGCTGAGAGTTTGTCTGGACAGTGTCTTAACATCATCCTAATACCTACTCTGAGCTGGAAGTTTTTCTTGTTGTCTTAAAACAGGTTTGAACAAGATTCAAACCTTTGTGGATATGGGCCAAATTGTTGTCTCACCTCATTGTTTGGTCATAATAAAGCTTCCCTCAACAAAGTACTCTGAGATCTACTTTAGTGCAGGGCTCTCCAACCCTGCTAACCTCCTGTAGGTTTTCGCTCCAACCCTGTGAGAGACATTGTTGCCCAAACACATGCAGTGTGATAAACGTCAATTATTCGGTAATGTGTCAAGTGTATGTAGACGGGAGTAGTATTATATGCCAGCTGAGTGTAAATGCTGCAATTGTGATGGTGAACATGCACTTGAATTTCTGAAGTGGCCTGTCAGGTGAAGGAGAGGGAGGTGGCAAGAATAAGGGCTATCCAGAATGTCACCTATCCGGAGGTGTTGACAAGAGTGGAAGAAAGGAGTGAAGATGAAGAAGTAATGGTAGTAGGAGTAGAGTCAAAATAATGATATTAATTGTCAACAGAGGGATCCTAACACGTTGCATGTTAATAAGAAGGTGGACGTATATTACTTTGGTTGTCAACTGCACAGTGCAAACGGAATGGAATTCTGAGAAAATAGGCATCATTTTGTGCGGCTGAGATTTAAAAAAAAAACATTTTGGGGATTTTTCTGCAGAGGCATTACAAGGAATCCCGTCGATGAATGCTCCGTCCTCACAGGCACCTGAGTATGTGTAGGGAATGCACAATAATGTTACCATGTGGTGCTGCTGCCATGCTGTGTTGCTACCATGTTGTTGTCATGTTGTGTTGCAACCATGGTGTGTTGTCATGTGTTGCTGCAATGCTATGTTGTTGTCTTAGGTCTCTTTTTATGTAGTGTTGTCTCTCTCGTCATAATGTGTGTTTTTTCCTATATTTTTATTTTTAATCCCAGCCTCCATCCCCGCAGGAGGCCTTTTGCCTTTTTATAGGCCGCCATTGTAAATAAGAATTTGTTATGAACCATATGAACGTACTATATTCCTGGCATGAGTAGCAGGGCGCTGAAATGTTGCGCGATTTTTAACAAAATGTTCAAAAAAGTAGAGGGTAGGAGCAACTAGTTAACTGACTTGCCCACTTAAATAAAGGGATGTGACTGAAGGAGTGGGATGGTTGTTATATACCCTGTACAGTAGGTGGCGGCAATACACCAATAGTTGTAATCTGCCATAAACTTTAAAGAAGGAGAAGAAGAAGAAGACGAGGAGGAAGAAGCGTGACGTAAGGATCACATGACCCAAATCTCGCGGTTTTTGAAGATTTTTCGTCTGACGGGTAGCAGCTTAAGACATGGCCGAGGAACAAGGACGGAAGTGGGACCGATGCCTAGCTGATAGTGCTGTAAAGTTAGGTAAATATCTATATTTTGAAAAATGCATCTATTGAGAAATGTATTCCTAACAGCGTACAACCTAAAACACGGCGGTGTAAAGCCGGGGACTAGGTGCATGATCTTAGCAAGGCCACCTGTCATCACATGGTGTGGGCCGTATAACGTTACCCGGTGAGGTCAATTGCCATTTCAAACCAAAAGCTCATTAACATAGCTATATTTTTTGGGATGATTGATTTGTTGTAGAAATTATATTATAGGCTATTGTGTTGCGGAAGCGGACCCAAACATTTGCGTTCGCAGGTCCTCTGTTTTTTATTATTCTGCGTCAAGTCCTTGAAACACTCAGATCTCATGCCCTTCACGCCCTAATGTAAGCCTTTGCTACAATGTTTCTATGACAGAACTGTTAATGCTATAACTGATATAATGTCATGCAGTAAAATGTTACCAGAATCCCTAACTGTCCCTAATCCCTAACTGCAATGCAGGTCACAGGGAACTAACTGGTGTGTTCATTACACAGATTCTGTTGAAAATCGTTTTGCCTGTTGCAAAACGATTAGGAACAGATACATTTGACTCAAAATGGGAAAAGTTTTGCTGCAAAAACGAGAGCTGTTTGACAAATTCAGGTGGATCTCTCCCCATTTCGTTCTGTTTGCTCTGTTTGCTTCCGTTTCGTTTTTAAATGGTTTCTCTTGCAAGACGTAATAAATACACCCCTGATAGAGGGTCTTGGATGTGTGTCTGTCATTGCCCCGAGCCACCGTCCATTCTCATCATGAACTTCACTCCACTGTGCCACTGATGCAAGTACCAAGCAACATCCATAGACCTCTTGGCAACATTCCACATGGCTTATGTTGTGCTGCTGACAGGATACCTATAGCTCATCAATGCATCTGTTAACAATTTCATCCCATCATTTACCCTGGCCTAGCCTTGTCTCATCCTCTTTCATGTCAGAGAGAGATCTTCAGAGAGAGACCTAGGCACAGTATTGGCTATGGACAGACAGTGTTGTTGCGTATTGCCTTGATTAAGAAATACTGAGACTTGCATATGACATTGAGTCCTCTAGTCTCGATAGCTTAATATGATTAAACAAACTATACAGTAATGATGCACCTGAACTGTATGTTCTTTATCAAGCCCATCTAGAGCTTATTCAATCAAAACATAACCAGTGTTATTGGAATACCCACATTACTATGAGTACATCAATCAAGCTTTAATTATCTTCTATGTAGTTATGTCATTTACATTGACATTTTAGTCATTTAGCAGACACTTATCCAGAGCGACTTACAGTAGTGCTCGGTACATTTGATACTTTTTCATTCTGGTCCCCTGTGGGAATCCAACCCCCAACCCTGGCAATGCAAGCGCCATGCTCTACCAACTGAGCCACATGGACCTCTGTCATGTCTGTCATGTGCTGATATATGATGTGTAATGAGGATTAATAAACTTACAGTTAATGTAAACTGTTACTACACTTTACAGAAAGGTCAGTGCAGACAGTATAGTTGCACTAGCCTGATCCCTGGCCTATGTTGTCTACTTTACTATTACACTTGCTGGTTCGTGTTGGGGATAAAACGTTTGAATCATGCATGTGGAGTGTGACGGTAGAGTCCAATATCCATAATAATGTCCAAGAACATGTCACACATTCTGATGTTGAACTGATGATAATAAGGCACCCTTTCCAACCACAATATCTGGGGAAATTAGAGGCCATTTGAGTAGTGCTTTTCCTCAGAGGGATTTTAATTCTCATCCTTTGTAACCAAGGAATTTGGCCATGGTCTTGGAATGTCAGCTAGCTTTGCAGCAACTAGCCATGAGAACCTCCTAATTTCCAGGTTTTAGATTTTGATCACACTGTGTGGCTAGAGATTCATAACTGTAAATCTGTTGCAGATCTGGCTTCATATTTGGCCAACTTCACTGCATTTCGGCAACTATCACAGGAAGGGGGAGGAGCGGGAGGAGGAGAAATGGAGAGATTAAGAGGGGGAGTGGGGTTAAAGAGACAAGCTGAGTCTGTAAATCATAAATCTTGGACTGGAAAGAGGGGGAGGGGTGAAGAGGAGCATGATTTTATGTTTGTCAGCAGCAATAAAGATGTGGGATGTCGTTTTTTGTGGTCTTGTTTGACATGTGTAAGTTGTGTAATCCTGGCGGAGGGAGCAGCGTCTGAGTGCTCTGGCAACGGCGCACCGTCATGCTGCATAGCTCTCTGAATCCAATTAAGAAGTGGAGGGGCCCAAACTGTTGTTTTTATGTGTTTCTGCGATGGCTGGCCCAGAGCTGGGTGGGGCGAGGCCCATAGCGAGGTGAAGCTAAGAACACAAACACATTCCTCCTCCTCAAGCTCCCCCTCTGGTCCACACTTACTTGGTCTGTCTGTGTGGTGCCTGATCAGTTTGTCTGTTCACCTCCTAGTCATGGAGATCACATCAACCCACCTGGACCCTTAGCTTGACCAGACTGGACCCTCACTCTCCCTTACATACACATCCCAGATCTCTAGATCACACTGCCTGTCCTCTATCCCCCCATCTCTCCTCCCTCTTTGTGTCTGTCCTTCATCAGCACTAGCTCCTCCTACCCCCAGACATCTCCTCTCCCTTTTCACTCCATTTCCATTTTTTTCTTTCCAATTAAGTTCATTGTCACATGCATTTCCTCGTCTTCTTCCGCTTTCTCTCTCTAATGAACCATGTCTGGCTGACAGGTGCTGTTAACCAGCTCTGGGGTTAGGGGCCATGTTGCCCCCCCCCCCCCCCCCAACTTGTTAGAGAAGTTTTAATTTGGAGCACACCAGGTAATTCCGTACCTGTGTGCATCACCCCAATACTTAATCATAGGGTGTGCTGCTGAGTTGGTTTTTGTCTGTTCTTCTGTCAAAGTTTATGCATCTCTCTCTCGCTCTCTTTCTCTCTCCCTCGCTGTAGCCACCGGCCTTGGTGTGGGGATTGTGTTTTCAGTTCTCTTCTTCAAACGTGAGTATTGCCTCAGACAGCAGGGAACAGTCATAGTAATTAGTGCTTTTTAATAACACTGACCATGTGTTGATCTTTGTGGGAGTTATGGTTTGTTTATTAAAGTGAATTGTCCATCCCATCTTAAGGGCGCACATGGCCAGTGGTGTTTGGCTTGGGTGTGGGGCTGGGCATGGGCTACTCCAACTGCCAGCAGGACTTCAGGTCACCTTACCTGCTCCATGGCCACATGGTGAAGGTGAGCAAATCACACACGTCATGACCAAGGTCGATGCCATTAAGTTTGAAACACAGTATCCCATCTTTTGTCCTCATCAATAATTGCACATAATACAATTACTGTTATGTTTGTCTTTCAGGAACAGTAGAAGACTGATGAGTTGGCTGATGTAGAAGTTGCTGTCTCGTCCTCATTATTTTGGACGGAACTCTGTCTCCCTGCCACCCAATGTAATTACTGTGTGAGTCTCAGGGCAGTCGATATGTATATATTTAATAAAACAGTATTGAAGAATTTGACAGAAATATTCTAAGTTACTTTTGTCATCTGTGTCAATAAAATATTTGAGTGCTCACAAATAACATCTGTATTTTGAAATTACTTTGGCAAGCTTGGTGTGGGAGGGAGAGAGCAGGGGGGAATTTAAGTATTTTGTGTCTTAATGAGTAGGAGAGTTAAACTCCTGCTGTTTTAGAATGGGAGCCAGCTTCAGCACCTGTAGCCCTCAAGGGAAGCAGGGGAAAAAAGATAGCTAAAGAAAATGAAGCCATGGATGATGGAGGGGGGGTGATCATGGATTTTGTATCTATGATGTGCAGCATTACAACTAATTAGCACTATCATTCATATGAGGGTGCAACTTTCATTGGGGATGGGGGGACATGTCCCCCCCCCTGCTTTACCATTGGAATGTGATACAAAACAAGGAAACGATGTGCTTTAGGACCATACGGACGCCTCCGAGCGGTCGGGTAGGCTTTTTTGAGTGTATCTGGCTGAAAAATAATAGTAATAATGTCCCCCCCCCCCACACTTCTAAAACCAAAGTTGCACCCCTGAATAGTAGCTATTGTGCATTGCTACCATCTAGCACTACCACAAATAGTTTCAGTGGAGAAACTGTAGGACATGTTACCAATGTTGCACTGGCAAGAAGGGCGATATACATTGTTCCAGGTGAAAGTCTTATCTGCAACGCCATGCAGTCTGACCTCATATGGGAGTGTTTGGGAGGCTGGCGATGGCAGAGAACCTGTGTGTGTGTACGTGCATGTGTGTGTTGACAGTGATTGTGTAGGTGGTGCTGCATGGAGAAGGATCATGCTAGCTTGTGTGTCTTTTGTGAGCAATCTTCTATACCTGTGTGTTCGTTGCCAGCACTGTGTGTATGTGTCTGTAAGTGTGTTTTGTGAGTGTGTTTGTCCAGCCCCCTGGAGCAGCAGAATTTGTGGAATGTTCTAGAATGTCAGTGCTGGACTGAAGCTCAGCTCTTATTACTAACAGGTGAGTACTGCACCGTGCACGTCTGAAAACACACACACACACACATTGTTCCACACACACAGAGAGCAAGAAGCACGTTCACACTTTCACTTCAAGGCACTTATTCAAACACACATTCATACACGTGTACAAACTCACATGCTCCCTCATGAGCTTAAACTATACATATTACATACAGCACACATCCAGATATGCCCAGGAATACATATACAATCTCAAACACATACTGTATTTATACCACATAATCAATTTAAAAATCACATTCACGTGTATCTCTCCATAATAGATACAATACGTTCTTCAACAGTCGTGTGTGTATATAAACATTATTTCACACAGACACTCTTACACACACATACATGTAAACACTCACGCATGCATTCTGCAAAGCATTCGTCAAAAAGTAAGGAGTATATGTTGACATTTTTTATTTAACTAGGCAAGTCAGTTAAGAATAAAGTCTTATTTACAATGACGGCCTCCTGCGGGGAAAGGGGCTTAAAGAAAATAGGACAAAACACACATCACGACGAGAGACAACACTACATAAATAGAGACCTAAGATGCCAACACAGCATGGTAGCAACACCACATGACAACATAGTAGCAACACAACATGGTACAAACATTATTATCTCAAAATAAGGTTTCTCTATTTCACTCTTCCCCTGCCTATCAAAGTATTGTCTTCAAGTGAAGCGCAGAACACTGGTACGGGTGCTTGTGGATACAATCCAAGCTGCACACCTGTGGAGGGAAGAGGGGGGTAGATTTCTAGGACATAAGAGTGTACCTGTCTGTGCCTGTCTGCCAGATTCTCCAGAAGACAGTCATAATCACTAATAACCTTGCCACTAATCAGAAAACACAGCTGGTTCAGATATCATACACGTCAGCATCATAATTACAACCATTTTCCATCAGATGTGGTCTGTTCTGCTGCCAGAAGAGGGAGGTCAGAGAGGTGCCAGGCCAGCATGCAGAGTTTATTTGAGGATAACAGAGTACCGTCATGGTAGGATGAGGGACTGCAGTGGCCATTGAGCAAATTTCTGTTAGAAATGATCATTGAGAAGCAACATTCCTCCATTATGCAAAATAACCACTGGAAGTCTGGGACACTGACTGACTGCTGAAGAGGTGCACAGCTCACGAGGCACTAAAGAGCTACAGCGTCTGCTGGTTTTCATTACTTTCTGGCACTTACTTGTTCACTAGATTTATTGGAGGGTCCATTCATGGTTTCCAACGTGTTCTTCAGTGGCTTATTCAAAGATTGGGACAAAACCCGAACACTGGCCCTGCCTACGGTATATATCCACTTCCACCAAGCCATATTCCTTCATGTGGTTCTTTATAGGTATTCCACTCACTTAAGAACAGCCACTGTGAACTGACACTAGTGATGCATGTGTCACTATTTGCAACATTTTACTATATGCTTATAAAAATGTTACTTTCAGGAAGTTTAGAAGTCAAATAACAAAAACACTTTTTCAGAGAGAAAACAATGAGATCTGATACAAGGTGCATATGAGTAAAACCATTTTTTTCACAGAACATATGGTCATGATATGCCTATGCCTATGCAGTGTTGTATGACCTGAAAGGGAGAGGGGCTCAATTTGCTGAAACACTGATAAATTCAGACCTGCCAAACCCATTCACCCCCCTTCCGTTCTCGGTCGTCTAAAAACACAGCGGGACTCCTGTCCGGAGGCACAGCCGCGCCTATACCCAAATCCAGCGCCTATACCCAAATCCAGCGACTATACCCAAATCCAGCGACTATACCCAAATCCAGCGCCTATACCCAAATCCAGCGACTATACCCAAATCCAGCGACGAAAGAAAAGGCGAGAACTTGGAACGTACAGCTTCACGGAAAAGACATAGCCTCCCGTTTTTGGAGAGAAGAGGTGTAAACAGACTCATAAGGGAAGGGATAGAGCACGGAGGGGAGGGACCCAGTATGCTGATGGATTTAGAGACCGATAGGATTTCTAATGCGCACTGTCTTCTCACTCCTCTCCATATCTGTCCGTCTCTCACTGGCGGAAGATGTAATTGTTTTCTAGGACTAGGAATTATATCAAGGGTGAATCTTTGCCTCAGCTGAAAGCAGTTATATTTTCAATTTCCAATGATCAACTAGAGCTTATCCTCCATCGTCTCTCCGGTCTCCTGCGGGACGGATGGCAAGAGAGGGTTGGGAGAGACGGGTGTTGAAGCTCTAGTGAAGGGTCTCAGCAGAATATTGCTGCATTTTGGTGGTTCCCAACGGTAAGTAAACTTTTTTTTAAAAATAACAGTCTATCCAGACACAAAGTTCACATTTTTTTATGCTTTTCTCAGTCTCGTCGAATTGTACATCAAAATGTCACGTTGCAAACAGGGCCGTAGCTACATAGGTCTGAACCTCTGACATTTTTTTGAGTAAAAATAAAATACTAAAATACATAAGGTGCAATTTCGAAACATGGTTGTGCATCGGCAGTTTTCCTCTTGTTATATGTCACTGACAGTCATTCAATTAGCCCGTGTCAGTTCAACATTTTTAGATTGGTAAATTAGTCTAGTTAGTCTAGCCAGCTATCTGAACTTGTAGTATGCCTAATCACGTGACCAGAGGCCCTGACCTCCAGGGGGGCCCCATTGATTTTGTTAGTCACTCTCACTTATATCATATTAACATAGCATAAGTCATGGCAAAATGTGTAGAATTGCAGGAAATTGGCTTTAAAACTGCGAAACGTTCTCGCCACTCCTTTGTAAATTGTGTAGAATTGCAGGAAATTAGCTGTAAAACTGCAAAAACAACAAAAATTGGTAAAGCAAATGTACTTGTTTACCTTTTGTTAATAAAATACCTTTTCTGCTAACAGATCCCTCTGTAGGTATGAAATTATAGTTTTTATTCCCATGCTGTGTTAATAGGTTAATGGGTAGTGGCTAATTGTATAGCTAATAGACTACGTGTTTGTAGATCGACTGAGGTGACCAATATGCTAATTCTGGGTTAATTTTTATTTGTTTTTTGCTGTTCTCCAAATATAATTTTAGAGTTTTTAAATTGTGTAGAAATTCAGTAAAATGAGCTTCAACTTTCCTAAAATGTATTGGATGAGGAAAGGGGGAACCCTTCACTCCGGGCCTCACTAAAACTCAGACCCTGGCTAGAACCCTGGTTGCAAACTGCCTTCATTGAGAGCTGTAATTTGTCCTTCCTTTTGACACGCACATTGTAATCGTTTCCTGTGGTTCTGTTCTGTGGAGCTGTCTGATGATTATCATTTGCTGGATTTAATTAGCCTATTTGTCAGTTATTTTGCTATACACTGTAGCCAGGTTCTTAGAAGTGTGGTTAAGCATAATACACATCTTATGACCTGATTATAAACTAGGCCCTTAGAGTCAAAACGTTTATTCCTTTAAGTGATTAGACCTATAAAGGCAAATATTTCTATATTAGTGCCAAAAAAGAGCTGGAATGCATGAAATAGCCCATCTGTAGAATTAGCACTTATTAAAATTTTCCACAGCTTCTTGTGCGCGTTTCTTCTTGTCATGCCCTCTCTCCCCAATCGCCTCTCACGCTCTCTGTTTTACAGCCACAGGGCATTTGGTCGTTGGACAGCGATATCGAATCCTTCAGGAATGTTATTTGCCTGAAGGCACAGCAAAATGCCCTCAAAGGTGACACATAAAACGACATGGAAAGGTTTGCAGCCAAAATGTTGTGACCAAACAACTTTATAAGAAACAAAATATATTTTTTTTGTAGAAGTTGGTAAGATGACGAAACCGACCTACGCAGCTTTAAAATGAACTAGAGATAAGTTTTTGCGGACATAGTTTATTTGAGTAAAGAGGTATTAAGCAGACATCTCCCTCTCTCCCACCTCTACCCCTTGGTCTCTCTGTCTTCTACTCTCTGCTGGGCCACTTTGAACCAAGTGGGCTAAAGTGCCTAGTGAAAGTCTACACACTCCTTGCACAGTTGTCACATTTTGCTGCCATAATAAATCTAAAAAAGGATTACAATACATTTTTTCCTACTGATCTACACAATCTGCTACACATTTTAAATGGTCAAATAAAATTATAGAACACTTTCTAAATTAATAATATATAAAACAACGAAAATGTCTTGATTGTGTATGTCTTCACACCCCAGAGTCAATACTTGGTGGAACCACCTTTGGCTGCAATTACAGCGGTACATCATTTTTAATAAGATTTTACCAGTTCTGTACAACTCTTAAGGCAATATACACTGAGTGTACAAAACATTAGGAACACCTTCCTAATATTGATTTGCACCCCCTTTCCCCCCCAGAACAGCCTAATTTCATTAGGGAATGAACTTTACAAGGTGTCGAAAGAGTTCCACAGAGATGCTGGCTCCTGTTGACTCCAATGCTTCCCGCAGTTGTGTCAAGTTGGCTGGATGTCCTTTGGGTGGTGGACCATTCTTGATACACATGGGAAACTGTTGAGTGTGAAAAACCCAGCAGCGTCATAGTTCTTGAGGTTTAAAAATATTTCTTTAACCTGTCTTCTCCCCTTCATCTATGCTGATTTGAAGAGGATTTAACAAGTGACATAAATAAGGGAACATAGCTTTCACCTCGATTCACCTGGATAGTCTATGTCATGGAAAGAGCAGGTGTTTTGTCAGTATTGTTTGTACACAGTACAAATCCAGTGGTGGAAAAAGTACTCAATTGTCATACTGGAGTATAAGTAAAGATACCTTAAAATAACATTACTTCAGTAAATGTGAAAGTTACTCAGTAAAATTTTGCTGTCCTGCCTGAGCATTCGAAATGTAACAAGTACTTTTGAGTAGCAGGCAAAGTCTATGGGTGTAAAACGTACATATTTTCTTTAGGAATGTAGTGGAGTAAAAGTTGTCAAAAATATAAATAGTAAAGTACCAATACCCCAAAAAACGACTTATGTAGTACTTCAAAGTACTTTTACTTAGTTACTTTACACCAGTACATCTATCCATTGTTTTTGTCAAATTTGTTCAATCTCAGTAAATTTGGTTGGGATTCATGGACAGCAATATTGATTTTCAAGCAGATTTAAGTCAGGACTGAGACTGGAACCCTCATTAACACTCAACTCCTCTTGGAAAGCCATTGCTCTATACCTTTTCTTTGAATTTCTTTGACTGTAGATCAGTAGGAAGTAAATCTAATGTACCTTTTTATATTAAATTTTAAGCCAGCCAAATGTGACAACTGTGCAAGGGCTGTGTAGACTTTCACCAGGCAATCATTCACTATTGTTCTTCTTCACAGGCAATGCCAGAGCCAATTCGGCCATGTGAGCATTGTGCAGGTGATTACCGTGTTTAAATGGATGAGTGAAGAAGAGGATACAGAACAGAATGCTGCAAAACTGCATCAGGATTTATTAATTAAAGCTATGCATATACAGTGGGGCAAAAAAGTAGTTAGGCAGCCAAGAATGCTGAGTTGCATCCAAAGAACACCATACCTACTGTGAAGCATGGGGGTGGAAACATCATGCTTTGGGGCAGTTTTTCTGCAAAGGGACCAGGACGACTGATCCGTGTAAAGGAAAGAATGAATGGGGCCATGTATCGTGAGATTTTGAGTGAAAACCTTCCATCAGCAAGGGCATTGAAGATGAAACGTGGATGGATCTTTCAGCATGACAATGATCCCAAACACACCGCCCGGGCAACGAAGGAGTGGCTTCGTAAGAAGCATTTCAAGGTCCTGGAGTGGCCTAGCCAGTCTCCAGATCTCAACCCCATAGAAAATCTTTGGAGGGAGTTGAAAGTCCGTGATGCCCAGCAACAGCCCCAAAACATCACTGCTCTAGAGGAGATCTGCATGGAGGAATGGGCCATAATACCAGCAACAGTGTGTGAAAACCTTGTGAAGACTTACAGAAAACGTTTGACCTCTGTCATTGCCAACAAAGGGTATATAACAAAGTATTGAGATAAACTTTTGTTATTGACCAAATACTTATTTTCCACCATAATTTGCAAATAAATTCATTAAAAATCCTACAATGTGATTTTCTTGATTTTTTTTCTTCTCATTTTGTCTGTCATAGTTGAAGTGTACCTATGATGAAAATTACAGGCCTCTCTCATCTTTTTAAGTGGGAGAACTTGCACAATTGGTGGCTGACTAAATACTTTTTTGCCCCACTGTACCTAGAAGTGTCCCCCCCCCAAATCATGGCACATATTTTATCATTTGGTTTCTTGTGCAAAAACAGCCTGCTATTTCAATTATTTTTTAAGACATAACAACAGGCTAGGCATATGTAACTGAACTAACATAAATCATTTCAGGTGGTTATAACAATAAATGTTTTATGCTCCTTAAGGTGCAATCATGTGGCAAAGAATTGTGATTTGCTGTGCTCTGCTTGAGCTCTGTTCGGCGGCACCGCCCGCTCACATCAACCGTCTGGCGCTGTTCCCTGACAAGAGTGCTTGGTGCGAGGCCAAGAACATCACACAGATAGTCGGGCACACTGGCTGCCAGCCTCGCTCTATCCAAAACAGGTCAGTATGGAACACACACACACACACACACACACCTCTCCCTCCATACCACACATGCAGAGGAATTTCATACTATTTTCAAGAGTGTGACTGACTCACTTTAATAATGAAAACCAGGAATGAAGTTTGACTTTGAATGGCCAAATTACCCAAATAGCACTATAATTTGAATGTACATGGGTCACCTCCAAACAGAATCAAAGCAGCCATAAAATATACACATACTGTATATAAGCTGAATGGTGACATCTTTCCTCCCTCACCCCCCCCCCATCTCTCTTTCCTCCCTCTCTCTCCTATCATCTCAGGGCGTGTCTGGGGCAGTGCTTCAGCTACAGCGTCCCAAACACCTTCCCTCAGTCCACCGAGTCCCTGGTGCACTGTGATTCCTGCATGCCTGCACAGACACAGTGGGAAGTGGTAGGTTCGCGCACACGCACACACACACAAACCCCAGATAATGTAACACAACTCTTTCAATATAAACACATGACCACAACTAGGGCTGTGGTGGTCACGTAATTTCCTCAGCCGGTGATTGTCAAACAAATAACTGTCGTGATTGACTATTAACATAAACACATTTAGCATCTCTTGGCTTCCACACACCTACAAGCCACTGATGTAGTAGACCTTTGTAACATCTGCATTTTAAAAAGTCAAAAAAATCCATGTTATATAGCCTACATCATCACAATAAATCTGTTATTTATTTTAGACATCGTCTAAAGAAAAATGTAGTCTATTTCAGAAGAACAGAATAGCATACTATGAGCTGTCCTTATGTTAGGTCCTGATCTGGCTATGACAAATGGCTGTGGGCTACACTAGTTCATTTAGCAGACAAGATTAGCTTAGAATTTCATGGCATTATTTTAAAGTATGAAGAATACAATTGAATAAAATAGAAAGGATATTTTCTCCAAAGGATTTGAGGGAGTTCGCAAATGCAGCTATTCTGTGTTGAGCGTTAATAAAGAAACAGGTACTCCTATATGCTTAATTTAGAGTTATTTATGTAACGAGTTGTTCTACAAACTTTGGGCTATATTTTTTTAAATACATTGTAAGGCTGCATGATGCAACTCTAGTGATGATTTGAAAAAAGTTATTTGAAAGGCATGACCTCTGCTTTGTTTTTGCGAAGGCTGTACACACTTTGTCAGTTTCTCATTCACAATTTAAGAAGCACTTGATAATGCCTCGAATTTCCCGGCAGAATCCCCTTAGTATGGCCATAATGCACCCTAAAGAAATCCAGGCAGCCCATCTCCCTAAATGCTGACCACTCCGAAGCACCTCTCATCTCACTCACACCGCTCTCCATCACATGAGCGGGTCTTTCTCACAGGCTACAAGTGAAGACAAATTGGGGACGCAACTGCGCACGTCTTTATCCAATTCCGAGGTGCATGTTGAAGATATTGGAACAACTGTCCACATTTACTTTCATCAGCCAACAATATGAGTAGTCCTAATGAACAGCAAAAGCACTAGTCTATGTCAATCTACTATCCCCCATTGTACAAAAGTTGACCTATTTGCCTGCAGCATACCACCCTGCATACCACTGCTGGCTTGCTTCTGAAGCTAAGCAGGGTTGGTCCTGGTCAGTCCCTGGATGGGAGACCAGATGCTGCTGGAAGTGGTGTTGGAGGGCCAGTATGAGGCACTCTTTCCTCTGGTCTAAAAAAAATATCCCAATGCCCCAGGGCAGTGCCCTGTGTAGGGTGTGTTGTCTTTCGGATGGGACGTTAAAAGGGTGTCCTGACTTTCTGAGGTCATTAAAGATCCCATGGCACTTATCGTAAGAGTAGGGATGTTAACCCTGGTGTCCTGGCTAAATTCCCAATCTGGCCCTCAAACCATCACGGTCACCTAATAATCCTTATTGCTTCTTGACACACTGCCCGCTTAACCCGGAAGCCAGCCGCACCATTGTGTCGGCGGAAACACAGTACAACTGGCGATGCTTTTGCGTGCATGCACCCGGCCGCCACAAAGAGTCGCTAGAGTGTGATGGGGCAAGGACATTCCAGCCTGCCAAACCCTCACCTAACCCGAACGACGAGGGGTCAATTGTGCGTCGGCTCATGGGTTTCCCGGTCACAGCCGGCTGTGACACAGCCCGGGATCGAACCTGGATCTGTAGTGACTCCTCAAGCACTGTGGTGCCTTAGACCGCTGCGTCCCTTGGGAGGCCCCATAAATGTGCATTTTATGGTGAAAATGATATTTCCCAAACTTGAAACTCACGCGCTGCATGCCAGTTAGGCTCTACACCCGTCATAAGCGGATTCATGTTCTTAATTTTAAGACGTTATTTGGCCACTTTAGTTGTGATACAAACCTTATCAAAACATATATGCCTATGTGCTAGGCTACATGAGGTGTGTGACTATGATTAGAAAAAAGTCACCATAAAAAGGCATTGTTTCTTATGCTGAGCATCATTCACAAGTAATAATATATAATTCACAAGTGATAGGCTAATATTGTCACCCATCAGACTTCTTGATTTAATCTTGTCTTTACATATGCTAAGTAATATATGTCTGAAATTAATTTTGATTTAGAATGGAAACAGGAGCAGGGGAAAAAATACATGTTGTCTATGCACTTAAATGAATGGAGGACGCTTTTCCTGTGGTCCATTTTCATGCCAGCCAGGTAGGCTGTACTCCTGTTGTAAAGTAAAGGAATGTGCTTAATATTAGCAAAGTTGAGAAATAAATATAGTAGGCCTAGCCTATAGAAGGCTGTTGGGATCCTCCTCTTTTTAATGGAGGACATCACTCTGTTTTCTCGCGCTATTTCATAGAAATGTAGAAATGTTGCGCAACATGAGCTCGTGTGCTCTCATGAATTGTTTGATTCGATTTTCGATTATATTTGAAATTATGTCAGAGTGATTAGAGGGACAATAGAGTGCTGAGTACCAGGCAGTTAGCAAGCTTGGTAGGCTACTAATGACCGTCAGCAGCATCAGAGCTTGGAGAAGCCTAATTACCGTGACTAAACAGTCACGTGGAATTTGACTATCGTCATGACTAGTGACCGCCGGTCTGGTCACCGCAACAGACCTAACCACAACCCCAGTAGCCTACAGAAACACAGAAACACATTAACACAAACACAATTGATCCTGCATTTAATTCATCTGAGGTTTCCCTTGTCCTCTGTCTTTAATGGGCCTGTCTGTCTAGTAGCCAGAGATTCCAGAGCACTGGAACAACAAATTCCCTGTGTTGAGGTGTATGTAGTTTGGAGAGCAGCCAGACAGGTAGGATAAGAGTGGGCCTGGGACCACAGGGGATGTGACTTCATGCCTCAAGAGAAAAAGTGTACATGATGTACATGTTATATACTGTATACAATATTGAAAAATAAATGGAAGCAGACTCATGTGCCTTATCAACCCCGTTGTTGATACATTAATTATTACTATGATTCTGACTCTTTTGAGCCACACATCCTGCTGTCTAAGGTCTCTCTTTGATAATGGAATGCACTTTTTCTGGATTGTTATATATTGGCTAAAAGCAGTTATGTTCCTCTGAGCATAAAAGCTTCTCAAGACTAATTTCTTTTCATGGTCTCCATCCATAATGGTGCATTGTCAAATTATTTCAGATCCCACCTATTGTTGGTTTGGCAGCTGTGTCAAGCATGAATTCCTAAAAGCACAACATGACTCATGGATACATTGTTTGACGATGGATACTGCAGTACTGCAGTGCTTGTCCATTTTTTTATCCAGGCAAGTCAGTTAAGAACAAATTCTTATTTACAATGACGGCCTAGGAACAGTGGGTTATCAGCTTTGTTCAGAGGCAGAACAACAAGAGAGAGAGAGAGAGAGAGAGAGAGAGAGAGAGAGAGAGAGAGAGAGAGAGAGAGTGTGTGTAATGCATTGTACGTTGTGTGTGTAATGCATTGTGCATTGTGTGTGTAATGCATTGTACGTTGTGTATGTGTGTAATGCATTGTACATTGTGTGTGTGTGTAGGTGACTCTAGAATGCCCGGGCATTGAGAACACTCCTCGTGTGGATAAACTGGTGGAGAGGATCCTCCACTGCAGCTGCCAGTCCTGCAGTAAGGAGGGAGCCCAGGAGGGGGCAGTGATGCAGCTCTACCTATCAGAGAGCGCCCAGGACCCTCCTTCCTTACCAGAGAGCCACCACGGCGGCTCACCCCCTCACTCCCACACAGACACACACTCTCAGCATGCTCACAAACACACAGAGCCACACCAGCACACACACACATCTGATGGAGGGTAGGTCGCTCGATCGCCGCTGACACTCCTCTCTCGCAGTTCCCGATTCTTCTCCCAAATCACTCCACAAGTTGTTTCTTATACACACAGTTACAGTATGATGCATTTCCCTTCTTTTCGATTCAGCCACTGTTTCTTCATTCAACACCTTTAAAGCACTTTGAAAATAAAACCTCACTTAACATGACAATGAAAACTGCTTATAAAAGCATGCACACAGAATCTCACTCATGCTGTACTCTTCACAAGACAACCATAGTATAAATTAGCGCATTTAAACTCACCAGTTTATACATTGTTTGTCAATCTAACTTCTCACGTAGGACAACGAATATCACAATCCTACACACACTCAGGCATGCACACTGACACAGCTATAGACCTTTGAAGCTGTAGACTTATTTCTGTTCATCTGGCGTGGATTTGTTTTTTAATCATAGAGCCACAGTACAAACTGTACAGTTTCTTGACTTAATGTCTCTCACTAATTTGCATTAGTATCTGACCTAAAGCTATATGTTCCAATTTGTGCTTCTCATACGAGAATAAAGCTCTTTTTGTTCAATCTTATCAATGAAGCTCTATCTGTAGTGATTTATTTAAGGCTTTTGTCTATTATTGTCATCATGTGGTGGGAACATGATCTTGGACTAGTCAGCTGCCTATGTTCATATATAATAGATTTGATTATGCTTCTCTCTGCTGGTTTAAAGAGGTACTGCAGAGGGCAACTTGAGAAAGATGCAGCAGCATGCGCTGTGTTTTATTTAACTAGGCAAGTCAGTTAAGAACAAATTCTTATTTACAATGACGGGCTACCCCGGCCAAACCCTAACGATGCTGGGCCACTTGCGCCGCCCTACAGGACTCTCAATCACGGCCGGTTGTGATACAGCCTGTAGTGACGCCTCTAGCACTGAAATACAGTGCCTTAGACCAATCGGGAGCTGTACTGGTGTGTATATCATTTCAAACTAAAAAGTAAAATGATCACAAGAAAGAATTGCAGCATTTGGATACAGAACACCATTATCCCAGAAACCTTAGACTCACTCCAATTTGAATACCTCCCCAACAGATCCACAGATGATGCAGTGTCTATTGCACTCCACACTGCCCTTTCCCACCTGGACAAAAGGAACACCTAAATGAAAATGCTATTCATTGACTACAGCTCAGTGTTCAGCACCATAGTGCCCTCAAAGCTCATCACTAAGCTAAGGATCCTGGGGACTAAACACCTTCCTTTGCAACTGTATCCTGGACTTCTTGACGGGCCGCCCCCAGGTGGTAAGGGTAGGTAACATCACAAGCGCCACGCTGATCCTCAACACAGGGGCCCCTCAGGGGTGCGTGCTCAGCCTCCTCCTGTACTCCCTGTCCACTCATGACTGCACGGCCAGGCACGACTCCCAACACCATCATTAGATTTGCCGATGACACAACAGTGGTAGGCCTGATCACCGACAACAACGTGACAGCCTATAGGGAGGAGGTCAGAGACCTGGCCATGTGGTGCAGGACAACAATCCCTCAATGTGATCAAGACAAAGGAGATGATTGTGGACTACAGGAAAAAGAGGACCGAGCATGCCCCCATTCTCATACACGGGGTTGCAGTGGAGCAGGTTGAGAGCTTCAAGTTCCTTGGTGTCCACATCACCAACAAACTAACATGGTCCAAGCACACCGAGACAGTCGAGGACACGACAAAACCTATTCCCCCTCAGGAGACTGAAAAGATTTGGCATGGGTCCTCAGATCCTCAAAAGGTTTTACAGCTGCACCATCGAGAGCATCTTGACTTGTTGTGTCACTGCCTGATAAGGCAACTGCTCGACCTCTGACCGCGAGGGTAGTGCAAATGGCCCAGTACATCACTGGGGCCAAGCTTCCTGCCATCCAGGACCTCTATACCAGGCAGTGTCAGAGGAAGGCCCGAAAAATTGTCAAAGACTCCAGCCACCCTAGTCATAGACTGTTCTCTCTGCTACCGCACGGCAAGCGGTACCGGAGCACCAAGTCTAGGTCCAAGAGGCTTCTAAAACAGCTTCTACCCCCAAGCCATAGGACTCCTGAACATCTAGTAAAATGGCTACCCAGACTAATGCATTGCCCCTCCATTCTCCACACCACTGACACTCTCTGTTGTCATCTATGCATAGTCACTTTAACAACTCTACCTACATGTACATACTACCTTAACTAACCGGTGGCCCCGCATATTGACTCTGTACCGGCAGCCCCCTGTATATATTGTTATTTTTTACTGCTGCTCTTTAATTACTTGTTACTTTTTATCTCTTATTCTTATCCATATTTTTGGAAACTGCTCTGTTGGTTAGGGGCTTGTTTCACTGTAAGGTCTACTACACCTGTCATATTCGGCGCATGTGACTGATAAAATTAGATTTTATTAAAATTTGATTTGATTTGATTTGAGAAGTGTTCGGATTTGAAAACAAGTTACAGAATTTGACATCTCTTTACATTGGTTACCTTTCAATCCCCAGTCCTAATCTCACCTATTTAAATGTACTAACACCATAGTGTTTCAGATTTTCACTCAAGTGCAGAGGTTAAGGCTGTGCGTGTTATAATCCTAACTGTGGACTATAGATTTGGGGGTTTTGGCCATGTTTGCATCGTCACTACTCTCTGCCTACAGCAGTCACAATGGACATATTGTTCTCTAATAGAAACCCTTGGCTAGTAAGTAACATACAGATCAAACACACAGAGAGTGCTTTCCCCCATTTTAACCAATACTAAACGGCAGGCATTAAAACTACAAAACGCACCCCCCCCACCCCCCCCACACACACACACACCAATAATGCATTCATGTACATCATCAATGATCTGTTTTCGCATTTTCAAATGTAAAGTATTGTAATGTAAATGAATGTAAATTCCCATTCCTTTTTCTCCACCAGCTAAGTGCTTTATTATCTGAGTTTGAGATCATATGGACAATGTTCCTGTTTCTACCTTTATGAAGGTTAACTCTCATCTGATAATTCCATCACTGAGTGATTTTCACCTATAAAGCCACTAAAATATAAATCTTCCCAATGAGATGTCATGGCAACCCAGAGTGGCGTGTTGTCGATAGATGGAGTTGGTTAGAGTGACTAAAAGCCTGAGGAAGAAGGAGTTCAGAGAGAGAGAGCGAGTACAGCTTGAGCTCGTCCATTAGTGCAGCTCTCTGTTCTGTCTGTTGGTAGAGCTCAATAGAGTTTAATATACAGATAGTGAAGGGGATCAGTGGGGTGTCTGAGGTCAGGGACAGACAGAGGTTACATTGACCAGAGAGATCTATTCCTGGCTGATATTAAGTTACAGTAAATTATGGCTGCTTTGTATTACAAGAAAAAGGAATGATTAAACACCGGTGACTGTGTGTTTTGACTTGAAACTGTTCAAACCATTCAATTGACAAATAAGCATGATTTGGTAACGAACAAAAAAGACCAACCATGTTTGAAACCATAACCAAACAGACCAGCAGATGTCAGTATGACTGCATTGAGAAGTTGTCCTGAGTATCAGTGGGAGAGGACTACACAGGGTGGTTTTTCCAGTAAAAGGTCCTGCACCAGAGAGAGAGAGAGAGAGAGAATACTCCAGGGAGAGTTTTCTATTCATCATTTGTCAACCATGTCATACCATCAGTTTAACCTAGTCCCCAGCTGGGCCCGGCCCAGTCCTACAGACAGCAAGGGAAGTGGAGAGAGTGACAGTGTGTGTTTGTTTTTTTGTTTGGGAGGGACTGTGGTATCGGCTACTGTGAGACATTAGAGGGGGTGAGCGGGGTATGATCTCCGTAATCTGTCACATGGGGATAGCCCAACCCAGACCTCTCTCACCAGGGAGGTGCGTAGGACAGCCTCATGTCTCGCTGATAGAATCTACAGGGATTATTAATCAAGCCCTCCATGTCCTATCTGTCGGTTAACAGTACCAGAGCCTGTACAGGTAACACTGCCAACAAGCAGTCTATGTCCAAGAGATGGGTGAGTGCTGCTTTGCCTGGCTTTGGTCTTCTGATGCTGCATCACTGAGGGATTTGTGCTTATATGATGCCGCTGTTACCAAGGCTTTGGGTAAACAAGGATAATTAACATAGGGATGCAATAATGCATTACATGAGAGTAAGTGTATGATGCTCCAAGTAAACTTGGATAAAATTATTTGTTTTAAAGTTGAAAAAAAAAACGTTAATCGGATTCAGCTAAAAGAGAAGAGGACAGGCAAGAAGAGCCTTCTAAGCTATCAAAAGGAACATCAAATTCGACATACCAAAAGGAACATCATATTCAACATTTAAACAGGCAAATAGTAATAGGGTTTATGGTATGGTCTGCTCATCCTGTTATCTCATTTTCACTCCACCGCTTGCATGTGAAGTCACTAATGTTGAAGAGGACAGTGCGCCGTGTCCAATTGTGCTGAGGTGGACTCTCTCTCCCTCTCCCTCTCCCTCTCCCTCTCTCTCTCTCTCTCTCTCTCCCTCTCTCTCTCTCTCTCTCTCTCTCTCTCTCTCTCTCTCTCTCTATCTCTCACTCAAACACTAACATAGAACACATACTCACAGCATGCACTCTGCGCACCGCTCTGATCTATACACACTCGAACGCAGCACGCAAGCATCGCTGTGCTACTGTCTTGGAAAAGGCAAAAGGTGCGCATCCTATGAAGCGCTGTTTTGTTTGTTTTTACTGTTCTCAGCAAACGAGGAAATATCATCTTATTCTGACATACTCTGGAGTTTGGAAGCACCTGCTCCTGTTCTGGGGTCAACAATTTAAAAGGAGACTTCTGAGGCATAGCGACAGAGACACCAGAGCGAGGTAAATGTGCAAATATATTTGGAATACAAATCTGCTTGGATTGTTGTATTTTGTGAAATACTATATCTTAAGTATGATGACAGTGTTGGATTTTAAATGTGTTATTTATAGTTGTGAGTACCACTGGGGACAGACGTCAGTTCAACGTCTAGTTTTGATTTACATTTGGTTGAGCTGCCAACAAATGTAAATTCAACTTGAAATCAACCAACAATTAATTGGATTTAGGTTCAAAGTTGATGATTTATGTTGCAAATCCAATCCGTTTTCCTCACTGATTCAACATCATTACATTGAATTTTTTGGTTGAAATGATGTGGAAACAACATTAATTTCACCAGTTTTTATCCAGGGGGTGGTGCTGCTGCTACTAAGAAGCCCGGTCGGTGAAGGGGTGGGGAGTGGCGGTGGATCGATCGCTGTTATCAATTCCACTGAGCGCAGGATGGGGTGGGGATAGGAATGGGGCGGGGCGGGGTGATGAAAATAACGATAATATATCGGACACAAGATAGTTAAATGTATCTGGGCGTGATGGTAAGGGTAATTGGGTCCTTTTATGAGTCCTTATTGTGTTTTGTGGAACAACAATATGCTGTACCTTGTTGTTTCATCTCTCTCTCTCTCTCTCTCTCTCTCTCTCTCTCTCTCTCTCTCTCTCTCACTCACTCCATTTTTTTTCAATTTTAAGTGGCTTTACTGGCATGGGAAACATGTTTACACATTACATATATATACAGTTTTGTAATGATGTGCAAATAGTTAAAGTACAAAAGGGAAAATAAATAAATATAAATATAGGCTGTATTTACAATGGTGTTAGTTCTTCACTGGTTGCCCTTTTCTTGTGGCAACAGGTCACAAATCTTGCTGCTGTGATTGCACACTGTGGTATTTTATCCACTAGATATGTGAGTTTCTTAATATTCTGTCACTGTGTACTCCCTGTTTAGGGCCAAATAGCATTCTATTTTGTTCATTTTTTTTGTAAATTCTTTCCAATGTGTCAAGTCATTTTCTTTTTCTTTTCTCATGATTTGGTTGGGTCTAATTGTGTTGATGTCCTGTGGATCTGTAGGGTCTGTTTGTGTTTGTGAACAGAGCCACAGGACCAGCTTGCTAAGGAGGCTCTTCTCCAGGTTCATTTCTCTGTTTTGTTCATTTCTCAAATTATTATGGAAGGTTTGGGAATCTTTTCCTTTTAGGTGGTTGTAGAATTTAACAGCTTTTTCTGGATTTGATAATTATCAGGTATCAGCCTAATTCTGCTTGCATGCATTATTTGGTGTTTTACATTGTACACAGAGGATATTTTTGCATGATTCTGCATGCAGAGTCTCAATTTGGTGTTTGTCCCATTTTGTGACTCCTTGGTTGGTGAGCGGATCCCAGACCTCACAACCATAAAGGGCAATAGGTTCTATAACTGATTCAAGTATTTTTTGCCAGATCCTAATTGGTATGTCAAATTTGATGTTCCTTTTGATAGCTTAGAAGGCTCTTCTTGTCTTGTCTCTCAGATCGTTCACAGCTTTGTGGAAGTTACCTGTGTTGCTGATATTTAGGCCAAGGTATGTATAGTTTTTTGTGTACTCTAGGACAATGGTGTCTAGATGGAATTTTTATTGTGCAACTGGACCTTTTTTGGAACTCCATTATTTTTGTCTGACTGAGATTTACTGTCAGGGCCCAGGTCTGACGGAATCTGTGCAGAAGATCTAGGTGCTGCTGTAAGCCGTCCTTGGTTGGGAACAGAAGCACCAGATCATCAGCAAACCGTAGACTTTGACTTCAGATTCTAGTAGGGTGAGGCCGGGTGCTGCAGACTGTTCTAGTGCCCTCGCCAATTTGTTGATATATATGTTGAAGATGGTGGGGCTTAGGCTACATCCCTGTCTCACCCCCCAGCCCCGTGGAAAGAAATATGTGTTTTTTTGTCAATTACACCACACACTTGTTTGTGTACATGGATTTTATAATGTTTTTCCCCCAATACCACTTTCCATCACTTTGTATAGCAGACCCTCATGCCAAATTGAGTTGAAAGCTTTTTTGAAATCAACAAAGCATGAGAAGACTGCCTTTGTTATAGGTTGTTTGTTTATCAATTAGGGTGTGCAGGATGAATGCGTGGTCTGTCGTACAGTAATTTTGTAAAAAATACTATTTGACATTTGCTCAGTACATTGTTTTCGCTGAGAAAATGTATGAGTCTGCTGTTAATTATAATGCAGAGGATTTTCCCAAGGTTGCTGTTGACACATATCCCCCGGTAGTTATTGGGGTCAAATTTGTCTCCACTTTTGTGGATTGGGGTGATCAGTCCTTGGTTTCAACATTGGAGAAGATGCCAGAGCTGAGGATGATGTTAAGGAGTTTAAGTATAGCCAATTTGAATTTGTGGTCTGTATATTTTATCATTTCATTTAGGATACCATCAACCCCACAGGTCTTTTTGGATTGGAAAGGTTGTATTTTGTCCTATAGTTCATTCAATGTAATTGGAGAATCCTGCGGGTTCTGGTAGTCTTTAATAGTTGATTCTAAGATTTATTTGATCATGTATATGTTTTTGCTGTTTGTTCTTTGTTATAGAGCCAAAAATATTGGAGAAGTTGTTTATCCATACATCTCCATTTTGGATAGATAACTATTCATGTTCACCATAATGAAGGCGTAGGCTCAGGTTTTCTGGGTCTCTATGTTTTTGGTTGGATAGGTTTATCAATTTCTTTCTTAGGTTTTTGCATTCTTCATCAAACCATTTGTCATTGTTGTTAATTTACTTAGGTTGTCTGCTTGACATTTTTTGATTTGATAGGGAAGCTGAGAGGTTAAAAATACTGTTTAGGGTTTCTACTGCCATGTTTACATCTTCACTATTAAAGTATAACCTTTTTTCCAGGAAATTGTCTAGAGGGGATTTAATTTGTTGTTGCCTAATAGTTTTTTGGTAGATCTCCACACTTTTTTCCTTCCATCTATAGCATTTCTTAATATTATTCAGTTCCTTTGGCTTTGATTCCTCATGATTGCGTAATGCTTGTTCAAGTAGAGTGTGATTTTGCTGTGATCTGATAGGGTTGTCTGTGGACTAACTGTGAACGCTCTAAGAGACTCTGGGTTGAGGTCAGTGATAAAGTAGTCTACAGCACTACTGCCAAGAGATGAGCTAGGAGTCCCCTCGAAGCCTACCATTGACTATGTACATACCCAGAATCCAACAGCACAGCAGGGGTTGTGTTGGTTATGTTGTCGTAGTTGTGTTTGTCCCCCTGTGTGCTGAGGGTGTTGGGTTCTTGTCCTGTTCTGGCATTTAGGTTGCCACAGACTAGTACATGTCCCTGAGCCTGGAAATTGTTGATCTCCCCCTCTAGGATGGAGATGCTGTCATCGTTAAAGTATGGCGATTCTATTGGGGGGATATACAGTGGGGCAAAAAAGTATTTAGTCAGCCACCAATTGTGCAAATTCTCCCACTTAAAAAGGCCTGTAATTTTCATCATAGGTACACTTCAACTATGACAGACAAAATGAGAAAAAAAATCCAGATCTAATCCATCCAGGATTTTGTAGGATTGTAGGATTTTTTATGAATTTATTTGCAAATTATGGTGTAAAATAAGTATTTGGTCAATAACAAAAGTTTATCTCAATACTTTGTTATATACCCTGTGTTGGCAATGACAGAGGTCAAACGTTTTCTGTAAGTCTTCACAAGGTTTTCACACACTGTTGCTGGTATTTTGGCCCATTCCTCCATGCAGATCTCCTCTAGGGCAGTGATGTTTTGGGGTTGTTAATGGGCAAAACGAACTTTCAACTCCCTCCCTCCAAAGGGTTGAGATCTGGAGACTGGCTAGGCCACTCCAGAACCTTGAAATGCTTCTTACGAAGCCACTTCTTCATTTCCCGGGCGATGTGTTTGGGATCATTGTCATGCTGAAAGACCCAGCCACGATTCATATTCAATGCCCTTGCTGATGGAAGGAGGTTTTCACTCAAAATCTCACGATACATGGCCCCATTCATTCTTTCCTTTACACGGATCAGTCGTCCTGGTCCCTTTGCAGAAAAACAGCCCCAAAGCATGATGTTTCCACCCCCATGCTTCACAGTAGGTATGGTGTTCTTTGGATGCAACTCAGCATTCTTTGTCCTCCAAACACGACGAGTTGAGTTTTTACCAAAAAGTTATATTTTGGTTTCATCTGACCATATGACATTCTCACAATCTTCTTCTGGATCATCCAGATGCTCTCTAGCAAACTTCAGACGGGCCTGGACATGTACTGGCTTAAGCAGGGGGACACGTCTGGCACTGCAGGATTTGAGTCCCTGGCAGCGTAGTGTGTTACTGATGGTAGGCTTTGTTACTTTGGTCCCAGCTCACTAGGCCCCTCCTTGTGGTTCTGGGATTTTTGCTCACCGTTCTTGTGATCATTTTTACTCCATGGGGTGAGATCTTGCGTGGAGCCCCAGATCGAGGGAGATTATCAGTGGTCTTGTATGTCTTCCATTTGCTAATAATTGCTCCCACAGTTGATTTCTTCAAACCAAGCTGCTTACCTATTGCAGATTCAGTCTTCCCAGCCTGGTGCAGATCTACAATTTTGTTTCTGGTGTCCTTTGACAGCTCTTTGGTCTTGGCCATAGTGGAGTTTGGAGTGTGACTGTTTGAGGTTGTGGACAGGTGTCTTTTATACTGATAACACGTTCAAACAGGTGCCATTAATACAGGTAACGAGTGGAGGACAGAGGAGCCTCTTAAAGAAGAAGTTACATGTATGTGAGAGCCAGAAATCTTGCTTGTTTGTAGGTGACCAAATACTTATTTTCCACCATAATTTGCAAATAAATAAATTAAAAATCCTACAATGTGAATTTCTGGATTTTTTTCCCTCATTTTGTCTGTCATAGTTGAAGTGTACCTATGATGAAAAGTACAGGCCTCTCATCTTTTTAAGTGGGAAAACCTGCACAATTGGTGGCTGACTAAATACTTTTTTGCCCCACTGTAGGTATCACACGAGGACATTTTTCGCTGTTGAGATAATTTCCTTATTCATTTCTATACAGATGTAAAATGTTCCTGTTTTAACTAATTTAATAGAGTGTGTTAGGTCTGCTTTGTACCAAATTAAAATACAGCCTAACTCTCTACCCTGTTTCACACCAGGTAGTTTGATAGATGGGACTACCAGCTCTCTGTAACCTAGAGGGCAACCAGTCTCCATCTCCTTTATACCATGTTTCTTGTAGGATGACAATGTCTGTATTTCCAATTTCTTTGATGAAGTCTGTGTTCCTGCTGTTTAGGTCCGAAGATTTGTTATTTTTTTCTTATTTTTTTTTTCTTATTTAACCAGGTAGGCTAGTTGAGAACAAGTTCTCATTTGCAACTGCGACCTGGCCAAGATAAAGCATAGCAATTTGACACATACAACAACACAGAGTTACACATGGAATAAACAAAACCTAGTCAATAATACAGTAGAACAAAATAAAACAAAAAGTATATATACAGTGAGTGCAAATGAGGTAAGATAAAGGAGTTAAGGCAATAAATAGGCCACGGTGGCAAAGTAATTACAATATAGCAATTAAAACACTGGAATGGTAGATGTGCAGAAGATGAATGTGCAAGTAGAGATACTGGGGTGCAAAGGAGCAAGATAAATAAATAAATAATAAATAATACAGTATGGGGATGAGGTAGGCAGATAGATGGGCTGTGTACAGGTGCAGATGACCTCAGACCTTGTATATTCTAGGATGAGATAGGAAAGCTTTGTGTTCCAAAGTGTCTAGTGTTGTTTTTGTGTGTTTTAGTCACAGCTCATGCAGCCTTACACCAAATCCATAGTTAATGTTTCCTCTCTCAGAAGTCTGTTTTAAAGCTGTACGTCCAATAGCATTAATGGTTTACCATTAGTCACAAAGCTGTGTGTTGGTCCGTGACATCCCGGTGGTAAACACATTAACGTGTGGGGAAACATAGGACAATAGGCAGGGGATTGCAGGAAAAGTAGGATTACGCTACATCCATGAAGAATGACATTGGACGATTCACTCTCCTACTGATGAAACTCCATGGTTAAATATATCAATGTATTCTCTCTCTCCTCCTTTCTCCTTCCATCGCTCTCTCCCCATCAGGATGTGTGGGGTGGACGTGGACCTGGATGAGGGGGGCTCAGGTGACGAGGAGAAGGAGCAGGAGTTCTGGGTGGGGGAGGGGGTGAAGATGCTGCCCCCTCCCCTGGCCCACAGTGAGGGCAGCGCGTGGGGCAGCCGCCGGGGCAGGTGTGGCTGTGTGGCGTGCGGGGTGGGGCTGCTGTTGTGGAACGTGGGCGTGGTCCTGGTGTGTGTCCTGGTCCTGATGGCCGTGTTCACCCTGGTCCTGCTGCCCGCCTCGCTGCTGCTCTACGTCGGCTTCCTCTGCCACTCACGGGTGAGTAGTGGGTTGCTCATAGTGCCACTCAATGTCTCTAACACAACCTTTGACCATCAGAATACTGTGGTAGGATTTTATCTCCGAATTGAGGTCATAATGCTTAGCTTGCTAGATTTCTCTGATTAGCTTAGTATGTTGCTGCAAGTATGCTACATTTGACTCTTTGCTTCAAGTCAGGACACCAGTTGTATCTTAGAGATATTGTCTCATTTGTCAGACTACTGTAACACAATAATGTTTTCAAAACATTACAACTTGTAACTCAAAGTTTTATTTACAAGATTCTCAGTTCAAACCTCTGCCATGTTTTCAAAAGTTGTGCATCTGTTAAACTCCGCCCATTGACCTTTTAGAAACCAATCAGATTTGTTCTGCCCTAAACCAATCAGATTCTTTCTGCCCTTAGAACAAAGTTGACTACACTTTATGTCAACCTGCGTTACGCTTGGCAACCCTTAATAAACCAGTTAATAACAGCTTATTTGCATATGGAACCAGCTAAAATTACATAATATTAAGAACCCCCACTAGTGGATAACAGTCTGCCGTGCCCCAACATGAAAGTGTTTCAACATGAAATTATATGAACGATTCCCTTCTGCTCCACCCTAACCCAACACTCTAAAAGTATACCGAGCTTGCACAAGTATTTAAAGATTGGTATGATTCAGTTCTTGTCGCTCATGGCACAGAGAACACCCTGGACCAGAGGAAACCACACTCAGGGTGGGACAGGACCTCGAGGTTCAAGTATCTGTCCGAGTGGGAGTATGTACTGTGGATTATGGGGGGCAAGCGCATAACCCTGGGGCACACCCTGTGTTTCTTCAGCAGTACATGGCACAGGCACTGGGAACACCCAGGGACAGACAGACACACCACTACATTTCTGGGTAAAATAGGGGTTGGCAGGGAAGTCCTATCAGCCTCGCCCTTCTTTAGACATCACCCGGAAGCTGACATCATTTCATTGGCCTATAGGCAACATTAAAGTGAGAGTTGACTTTAAAATCAAAGGTAGTGCAGATCTCATAATGGTGGTTTAATGTCAAGATGAGACCACATCTCATGCCATCTCTTATGTAGATCCGGCTCTATTCCTCAATCACAAATGAATGGGAAAGGGAAGCATATTGCTGGATAGACAACATGGCCTGGAGGCATCTTGGCATTAGAACACTTTTGAGGTCTTAAAGCATCTGACGAACTTAATTTTAATTTAGAACTTAACTATCATTTTAGGCGGACTGTGTCTAGAACACACTGGACTACAACATGATTATGATGTGCTGAGAAGCAAACTTGTTTTTGGAGTAAACTGTCATGTTAAGACCACCTTTAAGAAGAGACTGTGTCTAAAACAGGATTATGATGTGCATTCTGAGGCAGTCAGTAAATGCTATCACTCTCATAATGATGCTAAAGTGTCCTCTAAGATATACAACAGTGGCCTTGCTTGTCTCCATTATCGATGTTACAGTGAAATATGGCTCTATTCTAGGTTTAACCTTTTACAGGCGTTTGCTAACTTTTTAGAAATTTGGAAGAATTTTGTGTACGATCACACTGATTTGTCTTTCTTTGGAAAGTTGCCATTTAATGAAATCAATAGCAATCCTAAATATCTTAAAACACCTTGAAGACACTGGTATTTTCAAGGTGTTTTCATTTCTACATCTTCATTATTGATGGCTGGGGAGGATGTACCATTATACAGAATATGAGTGCTATTTTTAATGTGTAGCTTAATGGAATGCTGTGAACAGTACTATATAGAAGACAACAGGTTCCAGTATAGACCCTTACTGCCTGCCAGAGTTGGGGGTGTCAATTAACAGTTTGTCTTGGAGAGGTGATGGATGGGACAGTAAGAGAGGATATCCATGAGAAGATCTGATTGTTGAAATTAGTACCAGTTAGTCCCCAGCTGGGCCCAGGCCTATACAGGCAAGACAGAAAGAGTGTGTTTGTGTGTATGCGTGTGTAGATGAGTGTGTACTTGTAGTTGGTGATGGGCTCGAGGTTGCAGAGCTCAGCTGAGGTGGCTGGGGAAATTCCTCTTGAAAATGTTGACAATTAGAGAATTCTATGCGAGAGAGTTATTATAGAATGTAGCCCTATTGAGAAAACACTGAGTGTGTTTGAGTGTTTGTGTACTCCTATGTAAGTGTTTTTGTGAATTTCTGTTTGTGCGCGTGCATGTCTGTCTGCCTGTGCATGTCCCTCTCTGTGTAGCTGTATCCCTCCTCTTCCCTCTTATATAGTATATCACCCATTAGCATTGCTTACAGGTTTTTAATCAAGTCTAGCAAGCAGAGCAAGGGCTCCACTCTTATCTCTATCTGTCTCTCTCTCATCCCAGTCTCTCTCCATCTTCCTCCCTCTCTCTCTCTCTCTCTCTCTCTCTCCCTCTCTCCCTCTCTATCTCCCTCTCTCCCTCTCTCCATCTCTCTCTCTCTCTCTCTCTCTCTCTCTCTCTCTCTCTCCCTCTCTCTCTCTCTCTCTCTCTCTCTCTCCCTCTCCCTCTCTCTCTCTCTCTCTCTCTCTCTCTCTCTCTCTCTCTCTCTCTCTCTCTCTCTCTCTGTGTGGCACTCACGGGTAATTGACAGCCTAGGGGTTTTATTGGCAGCTGCCTCTTATCTGAACATTGAAGGGAAACTGGGAAAGAGTCTGTCACGCCCCACTACCTTCCCTCATATGGTCCCTCTTGCTTGCTCATGCGCGCGCGCACACACACACACACACACACACACACACACACACACACACACACACACACACACACACACACACACACACACACACACACACACACACACACACACACACACACACACACACACACACACACACACACACACACACACACACCTCCTCAGTTCAGTTCAGTTACAGATAAAGCACCAACATTTGCTTCACTACCAAAAACAACTCAGAAACACATACTGTATGAATATAATTGTCCATATCTTTGGAGTCTGTTTCTGTCTGAATGTTACATTAGTCTCCCTCTCCACCCCCGCAGGTCCTAGACTCCCACTCTCCTTTCTGCCGTTACCTCGACGACAACAGTTGCTCCGCCCTTATTATCCTGGGCTTCGTGATGATGTCACCGCTGGTGGTGGTCGCGGCAGCCATCTTCTGTGGGCTGCTCCGGAGGCTGCGGCTCCTCCTGCTGTTTCAGCCAATCACACGTGCCTGGTACCGTGGACCGGGCTTGGACTGGGGAGGCGACGTCCGTGCTTGGGTCTGATTGGACCAACACTCTAATAAACCAGTTGTCTAAAAGTTTAATAGGTCAACGGTCAAGAGAGAATCCAGTCCTGGAGAATCACTGTGTCACCTAATGTATTTAGTGTCCTAATAAACTGTAGTGAATGTCATACAATCAAATGGATATAACGGGAACCAGTACAATTATTTAAAAACAGAGCTTGACATGTTAACAAGGCAGTGGTTAGGGGACTATTGCTAGTCAGAGAGGAGACAGTGGAGGTAATGGTGGGATATACTAGCAGCTGTTCTCTGTGAATTTGTATGTATATTTCTATTTTTCTGTTAACATATAGTTGTGAACATGATGTAGCAGATAAATGAAACAGTATTGCATAAACTGTCACTGAAATGTCTAGAATGGAAGGAAAATATGTTTACAAACTTACTTCATTTGACAGATGTTGTTCATTCTATTGATTTCATTATTTTCACCATCTGGGTTAAAGGTCAATTCTGTCACTTTTCAACCTCATATTCATTATCTTCAGCACCAAACCAGTATCTAAATCAAATATAATTGTATTGGTTGCATACACATATTTATCAGATGTCATTGCGTGTGTATCAAAAAGATCCAACAGTGCTGTAATAGTGTGAGTGTGTCTGATTAATGATGAGTGAGAAAGTTACACGCACAAATATCATACACCTCAAAAATGATAACTTCCCCTGTTATAGTAATTGTGAGAGGTTAGCATGTCTTGGGGGTATGATATTTGTGAGTCTGTCACTTTCTCACTCATCATTATTCAGACACACACTTTAAGTATTAATGGTGATAAGAGGGAGGGTTCCAGTACAGTGGGTCTGCAGTGGCATGATTCACTCTGCCTGGAATAATGTTTGATAGTCATCTTCAGACTCCTCATTAAACTTCAAACTCTCCAACTTTAGATGTACTGACAAGTACATGCACTTATTAATTTTCCTCTGATGTGGCCCAATTAACTACGGTTTAATGTGACCAATTTTAACACTGAGTAGTTTAATAGACTGTTCTCTTTTTTACACTCAGGGCTGTTACTGTAACACACACTGTTAAAATAAAGTGCTTTGTAACGCTAAGACGAGTGGCAACTGAGCTGCCACCACCTTAAAGGAGACGAAACCTTAACTTTGCTGGAGTATTGAAACACATGGTTGTGAAGGTATTGAGACAGATTAAAGGTGTACTGAAAAAATCATCCTGAGGTGCTCTGAAACATGACATGTTGTGTTTTTTAACACCTTGCCAGACTTACATGGAAAAGGTTGAAAACACTATTATGGTGTTTCAAATCCTGTCTAGTGCAGAATTACATTTTTTTTTCACCTTTATTTAACCAGGTAGGCAAGTTGAGAACAAGTTCTCATTTACAATTACGACCTGGCCAAGATAAAGTAAAGCAGTTCGACAGATACAACGACACAGAGTTACACATTGAGTAAAACAAACATACAGTCAATAATACAGTATAAACAAGTCTATATACAATGTGAGCAAATGAGGTGAGAAGGGAGGTAAAGGCAAAAAAGGCCATGGTGGCAAAGTAAATACAATATAGCAAGTAAAACACTGGAATGGTAGTTTTGCAATGGAATAAAAATAATGGGGTGCAAAGGAGCAAAATAAATAAATAAATTAAATACAGTTGGGAAAGAGGTAGTTGTTTGGGCTAAATTATAGGTGGGCTATGTACAGGTGCAGTAATCTGTGAGCTGCTCTGACAGTTGGTGCTTAAAGCTAGTGAGGGAGATAAGTGTTTCCAGTTTCAGAGATTTTTGTAGTTCGTTCCAGTCATTGGCAGCAGAGAACTGGAAGGAGAGGCGGCCAAAGAAAGAATTGGTTTTGGGGGTGACTAGAGAGATATACCTGCTGGAGCGTGTGCTACAGGTGGGAGATGCTATGGTGACCAGCGAGCTGAGATAAGGGGGGACTCCTCATTGGTAATTCCAAAAATGAATGTCAAAAGTGGGAGGCATTAACATGTGGCGTGGTAAGGAAAAGCCTAAGCAGGCTAAATTGTCATAGGCTATTTAGTGCTGCATATAGTATGTGGGGCTAGCATCAAACAATAGGTAAAGCTAAAGCTTGTAGGCAAACAAGCCAGCAGTATGAACCAAAAAGCTGGCCTTAAAAAATGACAGCCAATCAAAATGAATGATTTTGTCACATGATCCAGGTTCGGAACGAGAGAGGAGAGGATGTTTCATTTGAAACTGACAGCATGTCGGGTGAAGATGAGTACAGTGGCAAAAATGAAAGGAAACAAGAGAAGTAAAGTTGTGGTGGAAACTAGGAAATCCAAGCCTAGTCTAGACTGAGGGTTTTGGACCAATGTTACCTTGGAGACCAGTTTGACTTCTCAAGGAAAATCTGGGATGCGTTGGGGGATAATGTGGCGTTGGTCACAAAATGTGGTCTTATTTAGATTTGTGTGTCTGCAGAGCAGTTTATATGCTTTGTGCCTCAAAAAGATATACAGTAGGAGTGGAATGTTTTGTGTATGGATCTTCGAAGCAGAGAGTCTTTCAAGGGGGTTCTCTGATATAGGCCATGAAGTGTGTGCAGATGAAATACCTGAGGAAGTAGGTGGAGTGGTTGGTGCACATTGACTGACCCATATGGTGGATGGAGTGAAGAAATTCACGTCATCCATCAATTTTTTTGTTGTTGTTGTATTTTCTTGTATTTTTACCCATTTTCTCCTCAATTTCGTGATATCCAATTGATTGTTACAGTCGTGTCCCATCGCTGCAACTCCCCTACGGACTCGGGAGAGGCGAAGAACAAGAGCCATTCATCCTCCGAAACACGACCCTGCCAATCCTCACTGCTCGCTTAACCCAGAAGCCAGCCGCACCAATGTGTCGGAGGAAACACTGTCCAGCTGGAGTCACTAGAGCGCGATGGGACAAGGAAATCCCGGCCGGCCAAAACCTCTCCTAGCCCGGACGATGCTGGTCCAATTGCGAGCCACCTCATAGGTTTCCCGGTGCTGGCGATGCAGTGCCTTAGAGCTCTACGTCACTCAGGTGGCACCTATACTTTTGTTCTTTGATGAAGAGACTCTCCCTTCTTAGGGCCACTGTACAATGGTGACTCTGGCTGGGACCCCACTCCCTGCTGGTGTCTCAGGGGGAGTTGGGATATGCAAGAAACACATTTCTATAACACACTTGTGTGTAGCAGGACAAATTAAGCACCCTGCACAGCCTAAACGACATGGTCGCTAGTTGGCCGGTGTTTCATCTGACACACGGCTAGATTCTGTGTTAAGCGAGCAGTGTGTCAAGACGTAGTGCGGCTTGGCAGGGTCGTGTTTCGGAGGACTCTTGGCTCTTGACCTTCGCCTCTCCCGAGTCCGTACGGGAGTTGCAGCGATGGGACAAGATTGTAACTAATAATTGGATATCATGAAATTGGGGTAAAAGGTAAAACAATAAACAAGAGACATTAAACAGGAGCTGGTTATTAAATACAGGCATCAGGGTTAGTAAAGGATTATGTACATGCTTTGGCAGTCAATAATGTATGTTTTTAAGTGAACCCAGACCTCTCGCTTACCAGTTTCAACTGAAATTCTTCAACATGAGCACCACTGGCTAACCAGCTTAGTTCATGCTAGCTTGGTTAGTTTGTTGCATGATAAAACAGTGCTGGCAATTTCCTTTTGGCTAGCTAGCTAAATTGTACAGCCAGCATTTTGTCTAAATTGATCCTCATACAATAACCAAACAGTTGGATAAACAAATGATTTGTGAAATCACGATGTAATGCGGCAGATGACTGTAGGCGAGTTAAGAATTCTCAACCCATATGGAGTGATAAGACAAAAGTGGCTTCAATTTGATTGGGGCATATGAGGACGGAACATTCGTCGACAGGATTCCTTCTAGCGCCACTCCAGCGATAACTGCCCTGCTTTGCAGATCCACATATGACGCATTCCAATCCAATATCTTTTTCAGTTGCAAAGCCCACTCCTTCTGCTCCTCGGACACACAAAAAAACAAAATAAGCCCACCTCTTGTTATCCTCACTGACATAACCTTGTCTAACATATCTATGATATTCATAGAGACTTCAAATGGATCTCCCAGATAAAGCCATCGGCCCAGAATCCTCACTCCAACTAAAAAAAGAGTCAGAGTAAGGCTTGGCTTTACTAGATTCTCACGACCACCATCTCTTATTTGTCTTCTTGTTCGTCAATCCATTCCTTCTCACTCTTATTTCTACTCAACTCGCCATAAATTTCAAACATAAAACTGATGCCCAATACTGGATTTGGCGAATAGAAAAGGGGGAAATCCCCCCCAGTCCATAAAATACACCTCGAGCCCTACTCCGATCCAGGTGACCTGAGATGACACAGCGCCAGCTCCAGTCAGTGCAGCTTCTCACCCGTTACATCCTTCATTCCCAAGAACCGTTCAGCCGCAGATACGATGATATCGATCTTTCCCGAGTTCTTATCCACTCTTGCAGTGCAGTTTATCACTATAGCAATAAATGCCCCCAAAATGGACTTTCTTCACAACAAGGGTATCTAGATCATGCACCTTGCAACCACCACCCACAGATTTGTATTTTATTTGATTAGGATCCCCATTAGCCAACGCCAATGGTGCAAGCTAGTCTTACTGGGGTCCGACGCAACGTAAAAGACATTACAGACAAAAGACTACAATTGACATACATTTAAAAACATTAACATATAGTGTGTGTGTTTGTTTGTGTGACACATACATGTCAATACATACACACAAAAAGTAGGTCCCATGGGAGAGACATTGTGCCGCGAGGTGTTGCTTTATTTGTTTTTTTAAACAAGGTTTGCTGTTCACTTGTGCTATATGAGATGGAAGGGAGTTCCTTCCATCTCATATAACACAAGTGAACAGCAAACCTGGTGTAAAAAAACTAATAAAGCAACACCTCACGTCACAATGCCTAGATTCACACGACCACTTGACTTATTTCTTATTTCTCTTCTTGTTCGCCACTGCAAATTATAGTACTACATGTTTCCTTGAATTTCTTCTGGACCTGGGAACTGTGAAAAGACCCCTGGTGGCATGTCTGGTGGGGTAAATGTGTGTGTCTGTGCTTTGTGTATGTTGACCATGCGAACAAGTTAGAATTTCCAACGTATTTATATTTCCTATGAAAACAAGATGAGATTAAGTCAATCTTTCCTCAACTCTTAGCCAAGAGAGACTGGCATGCATAGTATTGTATTGTAAGCCCTCTGATTACAATGCTCTGTTCTGGGCCAGCTGCGGCTTAACTAGGTCCTTTGCAGCACTTGACCACATGACTGGGCAATAATCAAGATAAGATTAAACTAGTCTGCAGGACTTGCTTTGTGGAGTGTGGTGCCAAAATAACAGAGCATCTCTTTATTACTGACAGACCTCTCTCCATCAGCACTGGACTACCGTGTCTCCGCAGCAACAGAACCACTAGAGTATTCTTTAACTTTTCTTTCTGCCTCAGCATAGGAGATATGCTGAACAGCTCTTATCCTAGCAATCTCTGCCTCCTTCACCCTTATAGGACATTCAGGGAACTCATCTGCATGAATCCCACCACAATTGCGACATTCCACATCATCATCTTCCGCAGGAAAATGAACACTCAAGTCATACTGTTTTGCATACACTTGACATATGCCCAAATGCTTTGCAGTAGGAACACTGAAGCAACCTGGGAACAAATGCCCTCACAGGGTAACTCACATATCCTATCTTGACATGTGTAGGGAGTGACTCACCAAAACAACATTAACACAGACATACTCTCTATCTCCTTTCCATTGAACATGTGTGTCAATCGTCGAGCCCCAACTACTCTAGGAACTTTCATCTGGATTTTCTCAGCCCCAACTTCCACAGAGAATGATTGGTGTCCTCCTCGGTCACCTTTTTCTCCTTGATTCGGGTGAGGTGCAATGCACAGTCCTTTTGTTCTGCTGACACACACAAAGAAATCTACAAAATTACACTTCTGGTCACCCTCACAGATTACACAGATCGCAACACTTTTGGCACCATCCTGGGAACATCAAACAGATCTCCCAGGTACATCTTCTTATCCTCAAACCGCACTCTTACAAACTGTGAAATAGTTGTGCCATGAGAAGTAGGCTTACTAGACAGCATTTTAACTGTAATTTAAGCTCATGGTATCTGTCCTTGAGCAACTGTAGTCCATCCAGTGTCCTCATCACCTTCCTTCTTACTCTCATCTTTGCTTGGCACCGTCAGATTCTAACTTGGTATACACTTCTGCCATTCTCTGAGACCTCACGACACAGTCCTCATCTTACTCTATTCCACAATGGCCACTGTTCCAACCTGAGAGAGATTTAGCAGTAAATACATCTGCCTCTCTTGAAAATACCAATATTCAGACTAAATAACCACTTTGTGTGTTTTAGAGTAATTCCATTCGGTTTGAAAATCCATTCAGTGTATCATAACACTTACATTAGGTTTACATTCAAACACCCTCCAAACACCAGATCTCAGCTCAGGTGCACTACTTTTCATGGTTTCACTAGACAATGATGGGAGTCTTTCTTTTCTAACAGTGCAGGACATATTTTAAATAAACATTTTAAAGTATCATGCATCTTTATATACTCAACTACTATGCATTAACTAAATTAAGGACATGCTGTGCACAGTGCTTTAGAAATGTAAAGTCCGTACTAGGGATTTTCTCTAAATGCAATACCAGTCAAAAGTTTGGACACACCTACTCATTCAAGGGTTTTTCGTTATTTTTAAAACTATTTTCTACATTGTAGAATAATACTGAAGACATCAAAACTATAAAATAACACATATGGAATCATGTAGTAAACAAAAAAGTGTTAAAGAAATCAAAATACATGTATATGTAATATTGGAGATTCTTCAAAGTAGCCATCCTTTGCCTTAATGAAAACTTTGCACACTCTTGGCATTCTCTGAACCAGCTTCATGAGGTAGTCACCTGGAATGCATTTCAATTAACCTTTCTGGCGCAGGCGTTCCGCTAGCGACCCACCTCGACAACATCCGGTGAAATTGCAGAGCGCCAAATAAACATTCATGCAAAATACAAGTGTTATTCATCGGCTTAAAGATTAACTTCTTGTTAATCCAGCGACTTTGTCAGATTTCAGAAAGGCTTTACGGCGAAAGCATACCATGCGATTATCTGAGGACAGCGACCCGCTTACAAAAGCATACAAACATTTTACAACCAAGTAAAAGGAATTACAAAAGTCAGAAATTGCGATAAAATTAATCACTTACCTTTGAAGATCTTCATATGGTTGCAGTCACAAGAGTCCCAGCTACACAATACATTTTCGTTTTGTTCGATAAAGTCCCTCTTTATATCCCGAAAACTCAGTTTTGTTGGCGCGTTTTGTTCAGTAATCCACTGGCTCAAAGGCGGTCAAAACATGCAGACGAATACACACACCCTAATAGTACCGGTAAAGTTTGTAGAAACATGTCAAACGATGTTTATAATTAATCCTAAGGTTGTCAATTGTCTAAATAATCAATAATATTTAAATCGGACAATAGCGTATTCAATAGAAAGGAAAAACAACGAAAGGCGCGCAATCGGTCACGCACGCAAACCAGCACTGCATGATTCTACAGTTCACTGACAGAAAGGTCTCATTCTTCTTCATTTTTCAGAAAACAAGCCTGAAACAATGTCTAAAGACTGTTGACATCTAGTGGAAGCCATAGGAAGTGCAATCTGGGTCCTAACCGATTAGATACTCAATAGGAATTCAATTGAAAATACCCACATCAAAACAATCCCACTTCCTGGATGGATTTTCCTGAGGTTTTTGCCTGCCATATCAGTTCTGTTATACTCACTGACATTATTTTAACAGTTCTGGAAACTTTAGAGTGTTTTCTTTCCAAATACATTATATGCATATCCTAGCTTCTGGGCCTGAGTAACAGGGAGTTTACTTTGGGCACGCTTCTCATTCAGACGTCGAAATACTGCCCCCAAGCCATAAAAGTGAATTTGTAGAATTTATTTCCATCAATGCGTTTGAGCAATAAGTTGTGTTGTGACAAGGTAGGGGTGGTATACAGAAGATTGCCCTATTTGGTAAAAGACCAAGTCAATATTATGGCAAGAACAGCTCAAATAAGCAAAGAGAAACAACAGTCCATCATTACTTTATGACATGAAGGTCAGTCAATATGGAACATTTCAAGAACTTTGAAAGTTTCTTTAAGTGCAGTCGCAAAAACCATCAAGCGCTATGATGAAACTGACTCTCATGAGCACCGCCACAGGAAAGGAAGACCCAGAGTTACCTTTGCTGCAGAGGATAAGTTCATTAGAGTTAACTGCACCTCAGATTGCAGCCCAAATAAATGCCTCACAGAGTTCAAGTAACAGACACATCTCAACATCAACTGTTCAGAGGAGACTGCTTGAATCAGGCCTTAATGGAAGAATTGTTGCAAAGAAACCACTACTAAAGGACACCAATAAGAAGAAGAGACTTACTTGGGCCAAGAAACATGAGCAATGGACATTTGACCAGTGAAAATCTGTCCTTTGGTCTGATGAGTTCAAATTTGAGATTTTTGGTTCCAACCGCCATGACTTTGTGTAGGGGAATTGATGATCTACGCATGTGTGGTTCCCAACGTGAAGCATAGAGGAGGAGATGTGATGGTGTGCTTTCCTGATGACACTGTCTGTGATTTATTTAGAATTCAAGGCACATTTAACCAGCATGGCTACCACAGCATTCTGCAGCGATATGCTATCCCATCTGGTATGCGCTTAGTGGGACTATAATTTGTTTTTTAACAGGACAATGACCCAACCCACCTCCAGGCTGTGAAAGGGCTATTTGACCAAGAAGGAGAGTTATGGAGTGCTGCATCAGATGACCTGGCCTCCACAATCACACGACCTCATCACAATTTAAATGGTTTTGAGGAGTTGGACCACAGAGTGAAGGAAAAGCATCCAACAAGTGCTCAGCATGCAGTATGTGCGAATTCCTTCAAAACTGATTAGAAAAGCATTCCAGGTGAAGCTGGTTGAGAGAATGCAAAGAGTGTGCAAAGCTGTCAATGCAAAGTGTGGTTATATTTAGATTTGTTTAACTATTTTTTGGTTACTACATGATTCCATATGTGTTATTTTAATGTCTTCACTATTATGCTACAATGTAGAACATAGTAAAAAATAAAGGAAACCCTTGAATGACTAGGTGTTTCCAAACTTTTGACTGGTACTGTACATCTATATATTTTTGTCACCCCTCTACCAAGACCCCATAATGATTTGTCACCATGACAACAATGTTATTGGGCTCTTGCCATGGTTACAAAATCATATGAGAAGAACAGACATTTGCGGTAATGACGATGGTGAATTTAAAGCTGGAGTGTATATCACTATACACTTCCCAACTGTAGAGATCAGAGATATGTAGAATGTGTGTGCTTATATGCATGCATACGTGTGTGTGTGTACATATGTCGGTGAATGTGTACAGTGTTTTGGTATGATGAGGCACTTTGGAGAAAAGTCCTGTGTGATCTCCTAAGACTGTGCATGACAGATACGATTATGATTGATGATTTGAAATTAAGAGGCAATAACCACTGATACCCCATATAATACTTGACACCCAATATAGCTGATATGATAATTCATTAAGTGATGAAGTATGATGATAGATCGAGTAATACAGTAATTAATGTACTGACTTGTTGGAAAGGTGGCTTCCTATGACGGTGACACGTTGAAAGTCACTGAGCTCTCAATATATAATTTTAAAAGCCTGTTATATTAAAGCTGAAACATGTACTGCAATTTTTTGGCTGACCAACAAAATTCACACAGCAATGTGAATTATAGATCTGTCCTTCTCATTGAAAGCAAGTCTAAGAAGAGGTAGATCTGTTCTATGTGTGCTATTTCTATGCGTCCTGTTCTTAAATTTAGATTTTTGCGTCTTTTACATTCATTTTTGTACAACAGCTCCAAACAGCTGAAAATACAATATTATTGGTTATGGAAATATATTTCTCAGCGGTTTAGATGGTACAATGATTCTCTACACTTTACTTGCTTGTTTTGTCACAAACTGAAATTAGGAAAACTGTTTGAATTTTAGCAACCAGGAAATGGCGGAGCGATTTCTGCATGGTGGAACTTTAAATGAAGTGCACTTTAATATAGATAACATGGATAATTTAAAAAATCTGAATTTTTATTAATAAAGATTTGCTAAAGTTCCAAAGTTCAACATGTCCCTCCATCAACACTGTCACTTCTAACAATATTTCATCCCAATGAATCCCAACATGTATCCATTGTAAAGGCCTAGTTATTTTGCTGCTTTGACAAAGTCATTTCTGAAGAGCATTATTTATATTCATGTTATTACTGATGCATTTAAGTCTGCCCTTTATATTGAGGCCAACCCTGTTATGCGTTCAATTTACCCCTTAAAATAATGGACCATTCCACCAATTTAAATTATTCACAGCATGTGGTATCATTTGGGTCCTCTGAACAGCATGGTGGAAAAGGAAGGAAGTATTTTCTCTCATTTTGGTCCATTTATAATTGTTTTATCATAGTTGAGGTGGTCAAACTGTTCGCTCAATTAATGTTAGGAAAACTTGAATTTGATTTAACTTTCATTATGTGTAGAATTTATGTAGAATTCCATATGCTGTTCACCACATGAGGAATAATTCTTCTCAAACCTTGTTATCATCAAACCTGTTAGAGGCCCAAGTGTAAACCTTATCAGTTTGATATTATATGTGAGTGTATTTGTACAAGGGATACTTGATCAATGAGAAAATGTTGGATTTATCTCAAATAAATAGTTAGGCAGTTACATTAGTGTCCGTAACAGGGTTGACAGACACTGTGGAACAGAAGTGCAGTTCAATTGTACTTAGTTCATAAGATTATAACGCCTGAGATGGGAAAATGTTTTTTTTTCTGTAGGTTAAACAAATCTTCAATGCAATTGAATGTTGAAAGAAGAGATATTTTAAAGTTTGCATGTCCAAAAGGCACCCATTTCGTGGAACGACCCAGCTACATCAGCAAAGCAACACATTGTAAAACTGTCACACTGAACACTTTTTTATCACAATAAAAATGCATTTTATGGAACTGTGGTGACTGTGAAGAGACACACTCAGGCACAGACACACACACACATAATAACATACACACTATACACACACCTACATATGGATTTTGTGTTGTAGATGTGTGGTAGTAGAGTAGTGGCCTGAGGGCACACACTTAATGTGTTGTGAAATCTGTTATGAAATGTAATATAGTGTTTTTAATTGTATATTTCTGCCTTAATTGGCCTAGAGTAGTTGTCAGCCTTGTCATTGAAACAAAACGTGGCTGAAAGGTTTTAACACATCAATGGAACACTGTACATTAAAGTCACAGGGAAATTGAGCTATTGTACAGAAATGGCCAACTGACAAGAGACAGAGAAATTAAAGTTTTAGTGTTCTGTTAACACCTTTTTGGTTACTACATGATTCCATGTGTTATTTCATAGTTTGATGTCTTCACTATTATTGTACAATGTAGAAAATAGTAAAAAATTAAGAAAAACCCTCGAATGAGTAGGTGGGTCCGAACTTTTGGCTGGTACTGTATATGTGTATAAACCTTTTTGGGTCGGGGGCCCCCTAGTGTCCGGGGACCCTAAGCGACCGCTTTTGTCTGGTGCTGGCCCTGACCTTCCAAGGTGGTTTGAAATCAGATACATATTTGATTCCTGGCCATGCGACTTGTGTCTAACGGTCAAATTTGATCTATTTGCCCTCGTGGTTTTTAGACTGCTATTTTACATATCTTGTTGCTTGCTAGTTAGTCGGTTGACAAGAACATGTATTGCTTACAGACAAATTATTGAATGTGCTAGAAAGCTACCTAGCTAGCTAGTTGACTGCTGTGGCGAGCCAGAAAGGACTCGTATTGAAAATAGTTTCATTGTGCTTTGAGGCTTTAAGTGTTCTAACACAATAATTTTTAACATTCAAAGTAACTGGGAACATCCATGGTAGGCTTTGTCACCTTAGCTTGGAAAGTCAGCATTCCAAAACAACAAAGCAGCACCCACCCGTAGCACACGCTCCAGCAGGTATATTTCACTGGTCACCCCCAAAGCCAATTCGTCCTTTGGTCACCTTAACTTCCAGTTCTGATGCCAATGACTAACGTATTGCAAAAATCACTGAAGCTGGAGACTCATATCTCCCTCACTCACTTTAAGCACCAGCTGTCAGAGCAGATCACAGATCACAGCACATCGCTCAGCTGTAAATACCTCATCCCCTTACTGTTATATGTTTTGCTCCCCAGTAGTTGTACTTGCACATTCATCTTCTGCACATCACTCGTGTTTAATTGCTAAATTGTAATTATTTTACCACCACCTCATTTGCACACTGTATATACACTTTTTTCTATTGCGTTGACTGTTTGATTATTCCATGTGTAACCCCGTTTGTGTCGCACTGCTTTGCTTTAGCTTGGCCAGGTCGCAGTTGTAAATAAATGAGAACTTGTCCTCAACTAGCCTACCTGGTTGAAAAGGTGAAATACATTTTTTTTAAGACAGATGTGAGTATTAGGCCTTGCAGTGTGAACAAGGCTCTAGTGCACTGATCTAAAAGGCAAAACCGATCCATTGATAAGCTGTTCTATAGTCCGAGATGCTTTGGGAATATGGGCCTAGAACCCTAAGGCCATCGGCTGCGTTTAGACAGGCAGCCCAATTCTGCTCATTTTTTCACTAATTGGCCTCTTGACCAATCCGATTTGAAAATTTTTTGCGATTGGTCTAGACCAATTAGTGGAGAAAGAGCAGAGTTGTGCTGCCTGTCTAAAAGCAGCCATATAATTTGTGTGAATTGGCACCTGAATTTCTCATCTCTGGCTTTTTGAAATCAGAACAGGTGCTGTGGCAATCCCGTAGCGCCTGCCCAACTAGATGCTTAAGCGTTGCAACCAGTGGTTGTGTGCCACGTCATCAACAGTGCTGTGTGTGGTTAGCTGATTTGTTCAGCTGGATCTTCACAACTAGCTATCTAGCTAAACCGCAACCCCGGATGATTACTCCTGGCTAGCGTTTCCACCCACTTAGCTTGAAGCTAGCCCGGCCAGAGCACCTGTGCTTACCACCGTAGCATACTCCTGGGCTACAATACCCGGGCCCACGACCGGTCTATCGATGTCACCGCATGAAGAGGAATAAACAGACTCACCCCATCGCGACGTCCCCCAAAGGCTAACTCTCTAGCCCTTGCTATCTCCTTGCTTGCTAATTCGGCCTGCTAACTGCTAGCTTGTTTATCCCTGGTCCGCTAACTGCTACCTTGTTTACCCCAGGCCTGCTAACTGTTAGCTTGTTAGCACAGGCCTGCTAACCGTCTGCATCGCCACGTCCCAAACACTCACTGGACCCATATTTACTTTCTATCTCTTTCCGATTTTTAATTTGTTTATACCTTCCGGAAACCTGCCTCACCCAATGTGATACGGAATCGCTATTATTCTTAATTTTTAGAACACACTCAAGAACCTCCAGAGGCTAACCAGCCAACTAGCTACAAGCTATTTAGTCATTGTTAGTTTTTAACCTGGATAACACTCGCCAGTCCAGCTTCCCTGCCCCATCCACCGCTGCCCCCTGGACACTGATCACTTGGCTACATAGCTGATGCACGCTGGACTGTCCATTAATCACGGTACTCCTTTCTGCTTGTTTGTTTTATCTGTCGGCCCCGTTGCCTAGTCAACGCCATTTTACCTGCTGTTGTTGTGCTAGCTGATTAGCTGTTGTTGTCTCACCTACTGTTTTAGCTAGCTTTCCCAATTCAACACCTGTGATTACTGTATGCCTCGCTGTATGTCTCTCTCAAGTGTCAATATGCCTTGTATACTGTTGTTCAGGTTAGTTATCATTGTTTTAGTTCACAATAGAGCCCCTAGTCCCACTCTTCATACCCCTGATACCTCCTTTGTCCCACCTCCCACACATGCGGTGACCTCACCCATTACAACCAGAATGTCCAGAGATACAACCTCTCTCATCATCACCCAGTGCCTGGGCTTACCTCCGCTGTACCCGCACCCCACCATACCCCTGTCTGCGCATTATGCCCTGAATATATTCTACCATGCCCAGAAACCTGCTCCTCTTATTCTCTGTCCCCAACGCTCTAGGCGACCAGTTTTGATAGCCTTTAGCCGCACCCTCATACTACTCCTTCTCTGTTCCGCGGGTGATGTGGAGGTAAACCCAGGCCCTGCATGTCCCCAGGCACCCTCATTTGTTGATTTCTGTGATCGAAAAATCCTTGGTTTCATGCATGTCAACATCAGAAGCCTCCTCCCTAAGTTTGTTTTACTCACTGCTTTAGCACACTCTGCTAACCCTGATGTCCTTGCCGTGTCTGAATCCTGGCTCAGGAAGGCCACCAAAAATTCAGAGATTTCCATACCCAACTATAACATCTTCCGTCAAGATAGAACTGCCAAAGGGGGAGGAGTTGCAGTCTACTGCAGAGATAGCCTGCAAAGTAATGACATACTTTCCAGGTCTATACCCAAACAGTTCGAACTACTAATTTTGAAAATTACTCTCTCCAGAAATAAGTCTCTCACTGTTGCCACCTGCTACCGACCCCCCTCAGCTCCCAGCTGTGCCCTGGACACCATTTGTGAATTGATCGCCCCGCATCTAGCTTCAGAGTTTGTTCTCTTAGGTGACCTAAACTGGGATATGCTTAACACCCCGGCAGTCCTACAATCTAAGCTAGATGCCCTCAATCTCACACAAATCATCAAGGAACCCACCAGGTACAACCCTAACTCTGTAAGCAAGGGCACCCTCATAGACGTCATCCTGACCAACTGGCCCTCCAAATACACCTCCGCTGTCTTCAACCAGGATCTCAGCGATCACTGCCTCATTGCCTGTATCCGCTACGGAGCCGCAGTCAAACGACCACCCCTCATCACTGTCAAACGTTCCCTAAAACACTTCTGTGAGCAGGCCTTTCTAATCGACCTGGCCCGGGTATCCTGGAAGGACATTGACCTCATCCCGTCAGTTGAGGATGCCTGGTCATTCTTTAAAAGTAACTTCCTCACCATTTTAGATAAGCATGCTCCGTTCAAAAAATGCAGAACTAAGAACAGATACAGCCCTTGGTTCACTCCAGACCTGACTGCCCTCGACCAGCACAAAAACATCCTGTGGCGGACTGCAATAGCATCGAATAGTCCCCACGATATGCAACTGTTTAGGGAAGTCAGGAACCAATACACGCAGTCAGTCAGGAAAGCTAAGGCCAGCTTCTTCAGGCAGAAGTTTGCATCCTGTAGCTCCAACTCCAAAAAGTTCTGGGACAGTGTGAAGTCCATGGAGAACAAGAGCACCTCCTCCCAGCTGCCCACTGCACTGAGGCTAGGTAACACGGTCACCACCGATAAATCCAGGATTATCGAAAACTTCAACAAGCATTTCTCAACGGCTGGCCATGCCTTCCGCCTGGCTACTCCAACCTCGGCCAACAGCTCCGCTCCCCCCGCAGCTCCTCGCCCAAGCCTCTCCAGGTTCTCCTTTACCCAAATCCAGATAGCAGATGTTCTGAAAGAGCTGCAAAACCTGGACCCGTATAAATCAGCTGGGCTTGACAATCTGGACCCTCTATTTCTGAAACTATCCGCCGCCATTGTCGCAACCCCTATTACCAGCCTGTTCAACCTCTCTTTCATATCGTCTGGGATCCCCAAGGATTGGAAAGCTGCCGCAGTCATCCCCCTCTTCAAAGGGGGAGACACCCTGGACCCAAACTGTTACAGACCTATATCCATCCTGCACTGCCTATCTAAGGTCTTCGAAAGCCAAGTCAACAAACAGGTCACTGACCATCTCGAATCCCACAATACCTTCTCCGCTGTGCAATCTGGTTTCCGAGCCGGTCACGGGTGCACCTCAGCCACACTCAAGGTACTAAACGATATCATAACCGCCATCGATAAAAGACAGTACTGTGCAGCCGTCTTCATCGACCTTGCCAAGGCTTTCGACTCTGTCAATCACCATATTCTTATCGGCAGACTCAGTAGCCTCGGTTTTTCGGATGACTGCCTTACCTGGTTCACCAATTACTTTGCAGACAGAGTTCAGTGTGTCAAATCGGAGGGCATGCTGTCCGGTCCTCTGGCAGTCTCTATGGGGGTGCCACAGGGTTCAATTCTCGGGCCGACTCTTTTCTCTGTATATATCAATGATGTTGCTCTTGCTGCGATTCCCTGATCCACCTCTACGCAGACGACACCATTCTATATACTTTCGGTCCGTCATTGGACACTGTGCTATCTAACCTCCAAACGAGCTTCAATGCCATACAACACTCCTTCCGTGGCCTCCAACTGCGCTTAAACGCTAGTAAAACCAAATGCATGCTTTTCAACCGATCGCTGCCTGCACGACTAGCATCACCACCCTGGATGGTTCCGACCTTGAATATGTGGATATCTATAAGTACCTAGGTGTCTGGCTAGACTGCAAACTCTCCTTCCAGACTCATATCAAACATCTCCAATCGAAAATCAAATCAAGAGTCGGCTTTCTATTCCGCAACAAAGCCTCCTTCACTCACGCCGCCAAGCTTACCCTAGTAAAACTGACTATCCTACCGATCCTCGACTTTGGCGATGTCATCTACAAAATTGCTTCCAACACTCTACTCAGCAAACTGGATGCAGTTTATCACAGTGCCATCCGTTTTGTCACTAAAGCACCTTACACCACCCACCACTGCGACTTGTATGCTCTAGTCGGCTGGCCCTCGCTACATATTCGTCGCCAGACCCACTGGCTCCAGGTCATCTACAAGTCCATGCTAGGTAAATCTCCGCCTTATCTCAGTTCACTGGTCACGATGGCAACACCCATCCGTAGCACGCGCTCCAGCAGGTGTATCTCACTGATCATCCCTAAAGCCAACACCTCATTTGGCCGCCTTTCGTTCCAGTACTCTGCTGCCTGTGACTGGAACGAATTGCAAAAATCGCTGAAGTTACTTTTCTCTCCCTCACCAACTTAAAACATCAGCTATCTGAGCAGCTAACCGATCGCTGCAGCTGTACATAGTCTATTGGTAAATAGCCCACCCATTTTCACCTACCTCATCCCCATACTGTTTTTTACTTTTCTGCTCTTTTGCACACCAATATCTCTACATGACCATCTGATCATTTATCACTCGTGTTAATCTGCAAAATTGTAATTATTTGCCTACCTCATGCCTTTTGCACACATTGTATATAGACTCCCCCCTTTTTTTCTACTGTGTTATTGACTTGTTAATTGTTTACTCCATGTGTAACTCTGTGTTGTCTGTTCACACTGCTATGCTTTATCTTGGCCAGGTCGCAGTTACAAATGAGAACTTGTTCTCAACTAGCCTACCTGGTTAAATAAAGGTGAAATAAAAATACATAACCAGGCATTTTAAGATCTGGTAGGCATCTGCAATGTAGTCAGGAAGGAACTTTGAGGCTACACCACACTAAACCCAAACACTTGGGTTTTTAGCACTAAATTATCCTTGTGGATAATATTGGAAGTCTCTCAAAAAAGGGGCGTATTAAGGAAAAGGACCAGTTAGAAATGCCAGTGCCGATTTCTGGTTCCAGTCCGCCAGTGAAGGTTGAGGGAAGACGGGAAACACTTGGAAACCATTGGTTTGATACCATTCCACTGCAGTTACCACAAGCCCGGTCTTCCCAATTAAGGGGCCACCAACCTCCTGTGCAGTCCACCCATTCCTCAGACCCTTCATAGCAAGCCCAATGTCTCAGAATGCCCTGTAGCTTACATGCTCAATCAGGAACCTTGGGACAGAGTCACATTAATCCGGGATGTGATGTTTGGCTACGCAAACACCAATACAGACCAAAGACTAAGCTAGGAAATGTCAGTTGGCAGCAACAGGCCCTCACTTTAACAAATGAAGCCAATATTTCAGATTACTCTAGCATGTAGTGCATAATGGTGAAGACAGAAAGTCAGTCGAAGTAGCATTAAATCATTTATTTTTCAAAGAGATTAACAGGCATCATCTCAGAGTTGTGGTAGTCCCTTCACTGGTTGAGTTCGCAAGGAGCAGATGTGGTGCTTATGTCACTTTGTTGTAGGGTCATCCTCCTTGTGTGCTGGGACATCAGGACCGGCACCAACCTCAGTGAGTTGGAGTGTGCTGCTGCTTGGAGCAAGTCTATTATGGGCCACCACGACAACAGCGCCTTCCAATTCTAGAAATTGGATAGTGGACTGGGAACATATCCCTTCATGAAACCACATCAAAAGCAGATATTTAAAAGTGATACTGCCATGTGCAGGTTGACATTTATACAGACAGTATTGTCCTGGAGGCAGAACTGAGTGATTTCCACTAGATGTGCCAGATGGAAAGTCAAAATTGGCTACATTGTAACAATGTATGCTTTTAATTTAATGTTAGGCATTAGGGTTGGCAGTGAGATTAATGTTTAAAAATCATATTTTATTACTTTGTAGCTGTGCCAGCTAGTGAACATTCTGCGGAGCCATCCCAATAACTGCTAACCTGCTTGCCATGTGCAGGTTATTTCCCTCTAAAATAGCATTACCATCATCCCATACATACCCTTTCAATAGGTTCCAATCTCATACTGATCCTCCTCTTCACCAAGACCCTCTTTCTCTGTGGTAACCTCAAGGTCTCCAAAGGGCTCAGGTGTAGGAATCAACTCCAGCTCTGAGAACAGACGATTTAGCACAGAGCCTACATGCAATTATCATACATTCAAAACATGACGTACGGTCATTACCTCGTTGGGCGATTAGTTCTTTCTGCCTGATGAAGCCATCATATGTTACAGAGCTAATGAGACCGTGCTTGTTGTTGGGTCCGATCCTTGGGCCCAAGGGACTAACCTCATTTTGGGATTGGGCGAAATAAGGTCCTGGAATTAAATGTAACAGATTAACACAGCCAGTGTTGGCAGAATTGCTAGCCTATAGGGACAGGAAAAGACAAGACCTATAGAGTGCACTATTTTGACTAGTGCATCATGGTCTGGGCAATAGTCTAGGCATCCTGGTTGCCTCCCACACATTTTAAAATCTGGCTTTACACTTCTGTACGTACTAGAATGCGAGTTTGGCAGCGAGGCCTATGTCACTACCTTAACCGCTTGAATACATACAAAATAGTAGCTAGCAAGATGGAGATCAGTTATTTTTAATGAGTGCATTATGCAAGTGGCTAGTTTGCCTCAACTACCTTCACTAAAACCACTGCAAAGGTATTCCCTGCTAAATTTGGTTTCAAATCATGACGTTCTGCCTCGTGATTTGTTGGGAGAAGTTGCCAAACGAGTCAGTCATTGAAACCAGACCCTAGTCACTGCTGTTGCCTAGGGTTGGGTTCTCAAGACTACCTGTTCAAAGGTAGTGCACTACATAAGGAATAAGATTATGCCATGTCAGAGTCAAATTACCTCTCTTGAAGTCCATGCCACGCCAACGACTGCCAGGTGATACGGGCTTCCTGTCCCCTGTTGAGGAAGGGAAGCCAGGTATATCGATACCTCCACTCGTCCGTGGAGATAGAGGTGTACTCTGTTTACTTGGGAGGACCATCATGGGGCCCAAAGTAGCATCCTGGTCCCATACTAAAAGGACAACACATTAAACACATACATTTGCAGTCAAGACCGTCAATTAGTCTTCCCTCAATTTCCATATTGGAGAAGGTCCCACCCCTGCAATGTGTTTTGAGAAGGTGGTGATGGAATAGAGGGATTAAGATGTCAAATACACCTTTCTTGGCCTTCATCCCAATACTCCAATTGTCACCAGAGGCTGGGGGTTTGTTGCGGTAGACACGAGGTTCAAGTTGGCTACCATTTAGTCTTTGACTGAGGGGACGTTGTGCTGGAGCTTGATCAACCCCCTTCTGTCTACTCAGGCTTGGACAACGCCCACATAGCAAATCATTCTCATCAGCAGACCTCCATCTGAAATGTATGAAAGATCTACTCATGGACCAAGAACACACCACTTTTAAAAAAAGCTATGGTTATTCCAGTGAATAGGTCACAGCCCAGTAACAGTAGCTAAGGAAATGTGACTTATCCCACCTGCCATCAATGAAGGAGCATGCCTTGTTGCTAGGCTCTGCATGGTCCATGACAGGGACTGCCATAAGGTGGCAGGTGATGTACAGCTGTGAAAAACAGGATAAGCAAAAAAAAGATGCAGAATCACAGTAGCCTACATAATGTCTGTACATTGTTACTGTAGAATAATATAACTACAGTACCCATAATGGCCTCTACAACATTGTTTTTATTTTTTATTAAATACCGCCCTCACCTCTGCCCTGTCCTCCTGGTAAAACCTAAAGGCATCAATGTGGAACCCGAGCTTGTTGTCCTGGGTCCTACGCATGAAACCAGAGCGGGAACCAGGCAGCTGGGAATCCGACAAGCACCTGGAGGGAGATAATATTAAAATACATATTGGGGCATCTTCCTTAGTAACCAATAAAGAAGTCTCAAAGAAACCAGAAAAATGGTAGAAGCCCTCAAATGGCATATTCTATCGTTCTCTATGGGCCAGCCGGATAATAGTCATTCTAAGTCATTCCCCCCTGCTTACCCATCACTCTCAATGAAGACATATCTGGGGACAGAGTTGCTCTCAGGGTCCAGTGTGGCCACGCAGCTGCTAACAAAGACCCTGAGCCTGGTGTGGTGAGCAACCCTGACAGACACCTCAATGTTGATGGGATCACCCAGGAAATAGACTCCAGAACCCCGCTCATAGAGCCAGTCACCTGGAAAGGAAATGGCAGTAAAGAAAGATCGTACTGCAAGCGATGCGTTTCAAAGTTACGAACACGAGTCGCTATTAAAACTACCACGGCCAGAACATATTGTCAATAGGCGCTCAACTAGTGAGCATCTCATAATGGATTAAGAGGGCCATGTTTAGGAGGCAAACTGTATAACGTTGCAAAGTGTCCCCAATAACAGTTGTCTGATGTGATTCCGTATTTCGCATGTCAGAGTGGCATTTGTGCTACATAGTACATTTATATCTGCCTGCGGCTATGGAACCCTGACCTGTTCACCAGACGTGCTACCTGTCCCAGACCGGCCGTTTTCAACTCTAGAGACAGCAGGAGCGGTAGAGATACTCTCAATGATCGGCTATGAAAAGCCAACTGACATTTACTCCTGAGGTGCTGACCTGTTGCACCCTCGACAACTACTGTGATTATTATTTGACCATGCATGAACATTTGAACATCGTTGCCATGTTCTGTTATAATCTCCACAGCCAGAAGAGGACTGGCCACCCCTCAGAGCCTTTGTAGGGAGTTTCCTAACCACCGTGCTTCTACACCTACATTGCTTGCTGATGTAAGAAGGGCTATATAAATAAATGTGATATCTGAACATTCAATTCACGGGTTTTACCAAGCTTCTGGGAGAGCGCCATTGTATCCTTTTGATTTATTATCTGAATGGTCAACAAAATTGTACCCTGCGAAATGCAGCCCGGGATTTATATACCCACTTGTCATAAGCTTCAATGAGAACTGCAGGGTGTCTTCAGCAGACACTGTGGCGGTGAAAGGGATCCAGGTCGGCTGGAGAGAGGAGTTGTCCAAACTGTACTTCCTGAAACAGAAAGTACAGACTGGTAAATACACCAATAGGTCAACGCAGGATTCCTATGACCGTCATACAACAGTATAGCCAAAACTCACCTTTCATAATGACACTCAATTGGGATTACAGCACCAACCATTCGAATAACGCCATCTGGTGTGGTTCTGGGTGTATATCTGAGGAGGTTTGCGTAGATCAATGAGTCTTCGTTCAGCTGTGGAGTCACAAAGCAGCATTTAAGAGAAGGTTGTTTCAAGAAGTCAACTACTGAATTTTTTAAATATATATTACCATGTGCTTGGTTCCACAGTCCGAAAGTGCTGCAAATATTCTGTACTCATCTCCGGCTGCTGAAGCTGTAGCCCTACACGGCTCTTGGTCTTGGTACTGTTCAACTCCAAGTCGCAGGTCATCCACGTCGATTTGATTACCGAGTTTAAACAGATCAGCCTTCACGACTATCTCCATGTAGTCTGAATGGCACGTCACAGCGACAGTTTCTACTCGAACTGGCCTTGAAACTGTTTGTTGGAGTGGAGGCTGTTCAAAGCGTGGACGATTGTCAAATTGCGGTGTTCGCCTTGGAAGTTGTTGCCATGTGTCAGTGCTATAAGTATATGACAAAGCAGGAGAGAGTAAGACGTTTTCCACAAGTAAAAACCAAACCAGTTGCTTGAACAATAACCTGAGCGTGTTTGCCATCATGAGTCCCATGCCAACAACTAATGTGACTCTGTAGGTTAGAGGACAGGGTGCCTCTACTATGCTACAATTGATGAAACTGAGGTAGCTTTTAACAACCAACCAGGCTGCACACCTGGGCTGGATTACGCCCTAATTTGGCCTTGCATCTGATTAGTCAAGATCTTTAATTGGCACGCATGTTCAAATCAAATCACAATTTATTTGTCACAAACACATGGTTAGCAGATGTTAATGCGAGTGTAGCGAAATGCTTGTGCTTCTGGTTCCGACAGTGCAGTAATATCTAACAAGTCATCTAACAGTTCCCCAACAACCTCAACTAATACACACAAATCTAAAAGGGGCGAATGAGAAAATGTACATATAAATATAAGGATGAACAACGGCCAAGCGGCATAGGCAAGGTGCAATAGATGGTATAAAATACAGTACATAAATATGATATGAGTATTGTAAGATATGTAAACATTATTAAGTGTCATCGTTTAAAGTGACTAATGATCCATTTGTTAAAGTGGCCAGTGATTGCGTCTCCATGTAGGCAGCAGAGTTAGTGACTGCTGTTTAGCAGTCTGATGGCCTTGAGATAGAAGCTGTTCTTCAGTCTCTCGGTCCCAGCTTCGATGCACCTGTACTGACCTCACCTTCTGGATGGTAGCGGTGTGAACAGGCAGTGGCTCGGGTGGCTGTTGTCTTTGATGATTTTTTTTTGCCTACCTGTGACATCGGGTGCTATAGATGCCAAGGTTGGGCAGGTAGTTTGCCCCCGGTGATGCGTTGTGCAGACCGCACCACCCTCTGGAAAGCCTTGCGGTTGAGGGCAAGCAGTTGCCGTACCAGGCTGGGATACATCCTGACAGGATGCTCTCGATTGTGGATCTGTAAAAGTTAGTCAGGGTTTTGGGTGACAAGCCACATTTCTTCAGCCTCCTGAGGTTGAAGAGGCGCTGTTGTGCCTTCTTCACCACACTGTCTGTGTCGGTGGACCATTTCAGTTTGTTGTTGATGTGTATGCCGAGGAACTTTCCACTTTCTCCACTGGTGTCCCTTCAATGTAGGTGTTGGGGTGGGAGGGCTCCTTCAGCTGTTTCCTGAAGTCCACGATCATCTATTTTTTTTGTTTGAGGTGCCCTCACCTCCTCCCTGTAGGCTGTCTCGTCGTTATTGGTAATCAAGCCCACTACTGTTGTGTCGTCTGCAAACTTGATGGTTGAGTTGGAGGCGTGCTATGGCCACGCAGTCGTGGGTGAACAGGGAGTACAGGTGGGGGCTGTGCACGCACCCGTGTGGGGCCCCAGTGTTCAGAGTCAGCGAGGTAGAGGTGTTGTTTCTTACGTTCACCACCTGGGGGAGGCCCGTCAGAAAAATCCAGTACTCAATTGCACAGGGCGGGGTTGAGGCCCAGGGCCCCCAGCTTGACGATGAGCTTGGAGGGTACTATGGTGTTGAATGCTGAGCTGTAGTCAATGAACAGCATTCTTAAATAGGTATCCCTCTTGTCCAGATGGGATAGGGCAGTGTGCAGTGTGATGGCGATTGCATCGTCTGTGGACCTGTTTGGCGGTATGAAAACTGAAGTGGGTCTATGGTTGCCGGAAGGTGGAAATTATATGATCCTTGACTAGTCTCTTAAGTTAAAGCACTTCAGGATGACAGAAGTGAGTGCTACGGGGCGGTAGTCATTTAGTTCAGATCCTTGACTAGTCTCTTAAGTTAAAGCACTTCAGGATGACAGAAGTGAGTGCTACGGGGCGGTAGTCATTTAGTTCAGTTATCTTTGCCTTCCTGACTACAGGAACCATGGAGGCCATCTTGAAGCATGTGGCGACAGCAGACTGGGATAGGGAATGATTGAAAATCTCTGTAAACACACCAGCCAGCTGGTCTGCGCATGCTCTGAGGACGCAGCTAGGTATTCCGTCTGGGCCAGCAGCCCTGCGAGGGTTAACACGTTTAAATGTTTTACTCACGTCGGCCACGGAGAAGAAGAGGGGTGCCTCAGTTCTTGTTAGCGGCTCGCGGCGGTGGCACTATTATTATCCTCAAAGCGGGCAAAGAAGGTGTTTAGTTTGTCTGGAAGCGTGACGTCATTGTCCGTGACGTGGCTGGTTTTCCTTTTGTAGTTCGTGATTTCCTGTAGACCCTGCCACGTACGTGTCGTGTCTGAGCCGTTGAATTGGGCCTCCACTTTGTCCCTGTACCGGCATTTTGCTTGTTTGATTGCCTTGCGGAGGGAATAACTACACTGTTTATATTCTACAAATTACCAGACCTTTTTCCATGGTTAAATGTGATGGTTTGTGCTTTCAGTTTCGCGCGAATGCCGCCATCCATCCACGGTTTCTGTTTAGGGTAGGTTTTAATAGTCACAGTTGGTCCAACATCTCCAATGCACTTCCTTATAAATTCACTCACCGAGTCAATGTATAGGTCGATGTTATTCTCTGAGGCTGACCGGAACATATCCCAGTCCGCGTGATCAAAACAATCTTGAAGCGTTGATTTCGATTGGTCAGACCAGCGTTGAATAGTTCTCGTCACTGGTTCATCCTGTTTGAGTTTCTGCCTATAAGACGGCAGGAGCAAGATGGCATCGTGGTTGGATTTACCTGAAGGGAGGGCTTTGTATGCATCGCAGAAGTTAGAGTAGCAGTGGTCGAGTGTATTACCCCCCGCAAAGTGCAGTCAATATGCTGATAGAATTTAGGTAGCCTTGTTCTCAAATTTGCTTTGTTAAAATCTCCAGCTACAATAAATGCAGCCTCAGGATATATGGTTTCCAGTTTACATAGAGTCCAGTGAAGTTCCTTGAGGGCCATCTTGGTGTCTGCTTGAGGGGGAATGTACACAGCTGTGAAGATAACTGACGAGAATTCTCTTGGAGGGTAATATGGCACATTTGATTGTGAGGAATTCTAGGTTGGGTGAGCAGAAGGACTTGAGTTGCTGTATGTTGTTATGATTACACCATGAGTCGTTAATCATGAAGCATACACATACACCCTTCCTCTTCCCAGAGAGGTGTTAATCTCTGTCGGCACGATGCACGTCCGGTGGCTGAACCGATTCTGACAACATATCCCGAGAGAGCCATGTTTCCGTTAAACAGAGAATGTTACCATCTCTGATCTTTCTGAAAGGCAACCCTTTCTCAAATTTTGTCTACCTTGTTGTCAAGACACTGGACATTGGCAGGTAGTATACTTGGGAGCGGTGGGCGATGTGCACGTTTACGGAGCCTGACCAGGAGGCCGCTCCGTCTTCCCTTTCTGCGGCGCCTTTGTCTTGGGTCAGCTTCTGGGATCAGATCCATTGTCCTGAGTGGTGGTCCAAACAGAGGATCCACTTCGGGAAAGTCATATTCCTGGTTGTAATGTTGGTAAGTTGGCGTCGCTCTTACATCCAGTAGTTCTTCCCGGCTGTATGTGATAAGACTTAAGACTTCCTGGGGTAAGAAATAATACATAAATACAAAATACTGCATAGTTTCCTAAGGACTCGAAGCGAGCCGACCATCTCTGTCGACACATTCTTTTTGGCCGCGTTCCTCTGCCCAGGTGTCGCTGATACGTGGCAGATCTTAAGGCAGGAGAAGTATTTTTGTGTAAGGAAAACTGAACACTGCATTTATTGCATAAATGTAAATGAATGCCACCACTGAAGCAGAACTGTTGATGTTGAGTTCATAATTAAGCTTGAAGCCAATCTACATGGCTGCTGAATGCTTGGGTAAACAAACACTAGGCTAGAAAACACTTTGCACTAATAGAATCTGTAAAACATAAACACGACACACAAAGTTAGGCAGTAGAAATTTGTCAGGTATTATGTCCCAGCCTATGCAACGGAGGGAAGACCACAATAGAAGAACAAAGGTTATTAATCAAAGAGACTTCCACTTCCTACTCTGAAAGTCACCTGGTTAATAATCTATAGTCAAATTTGCTCACTGCAAACCACCTCATTAGACTATATTAAATCCTCATTTATGATGAGTATTTCTGTTGAATCGATGTGGCTATGCAAAATCACTGGATGTTTTTGGAACTAGTGAATGTAAAGTGCCAATGTAACCTCAGATTTTTAAAACATAAATATGAACTTTATCAAACAAAACATACATGTATTGTGTAACATGAAGTCCTATGAGTGTCATCTGATGAAGATTATCAAAGGATAGTGATTAATTACATCTCTTTGTGCTTTTCTTCTCTCTCTCTTTGGCTGGAAAAATTGGCTGTGTATTTCTGTGAGTTGTTGGTGACCTAACATAATCGTTTGTGGTGCTTTCCCCGTAAAATCCTATTTGAAATCGGACACTGTGGTGGGATTAACAACAAGTCTACCTTGAAAATGATATAAGATACATGTATGTTTGAGGAATTTTAATTATGAGATTTCTGTTCTTTTGAACTTGGCGCCCTGTACTTTCACTGGTTGTTGTCATATCGCTCCCGTTAACGGTAATGCAGCCATAAGAAGTTTTAACACTCTCAGAATTAAGCGGCACACAGATCAAACTAGATCCTTTTATTGCATTATTTGGTGTTTCCTTACCCATATTACAACTGACCAAAATGATTAAGGATATAATTGCCTTTGTCACTTTGTTAGATTAATTTGACTTAGATGGAAATCCTCTGCACCCCTTTCTCATGCTCTTTGGATGAAATCCATTTTGAAATGCATAAAGTTGGAAAAAACTTAACACACCCTCAATGGGTCTATAGACAAATTCTATGCAATGTGGGCTCCCTTATTTTCTTATGTTAAATGACTACATTTCCCTGCAGTTCCAGAGTGATGTATATTTATATATCGGTGATGTAAGAGGCCTGGTATGTGTATACACGGCATCTCGGATGTTAAGGACTGTATTATCTGTGCTAGTTGACCTGTAACAACTGTATCAAAATATATATATTTTTGTCTTATTTTTGTACATTTTTATATATCTTTCTGTCTCACTCTTTGTTTTGCTACATTCTTGTATTTGATGTGTTGTTTTATATTACTACCAAATAACTTACAAGTGCAATTATTTTGTAAATGGTGGTGTTGAAAATCCAATAAGCAAAGTAAAACAATTAAAATTAAAATTAAAATACTATGTACTTTGCTCCTTTCATATTTCTCTCTATCCTGACGGGTCTCCAAGTCCCTGCCGCTGAAAAACATCCCCATAGTATGATGCTGTCACCACAATGCTTCACCGTAGGGATGGTAACAGGTTTCCCCCAGACATAATGCTTGGCATTCAGGCCAAAGAGTTCAATCTTGGTTTCATCAGACCAGAGACCATCTTGTTTCTCATGGTCTGAGTCTCTTTAGGTGTCTTTTGGCAAACTCCAAGCTGGCAGTCATGTGCCTTTTACTGAGGAGTGTCTTTCATCTGGCCACTCTACTGTACCATAAAAGCCTGATTGGTGGAGTGCAGTGGTGGACAGTATCCAACTGTCATATTTGAGTAAGAGTAAAGATGCTAGAAAATGACTCAAGTAAAAGTAAAAGTCACCCAGTAAAATTATACTCGAGTAAAAGTCGAAAAGTATTTGGTTTAAAATACATTATGTATCAAAAGTAAAAGTATAAATAATTTTAAAAAATCCTTATATTTGTCACACCCTGACCATAGTTTGCTTTGTATGTTTCTAAGTTTTGGTTGGTCAGGGTGTGATCTGAGTGGGCATTCTATGTTGGATGTCTTGTTTGTCTATTTCTATGTCTGGCCTGATATGGTTCTCAATCAGAGGCAGGTGTTAGTCATTGTCTCTGATTGGGAACCATATTTAGGTAGCCTGGGTTTCACTGTATGTTTGTGGGTGATTGTTCCTGTCTCTGTGTTTTGCTGTTTTTGGTTTTCCACGTTTATTGTTTTTGTAGTGTTCGTGGTTATCTTTTGTTATTAAACATGAATCAAAGAAACCACGCTGCATTTTGGTCCGCCTCTACTTCACCTAAAGAAAACCTTTACAATATTAAGCAAACCAGATGGCATCATTTTCTTGTTTTTTAAATTTACGGAAAGACAGGGACTCTCCAACATTCAGACATAATTTACAAACAAAACATGTGTGTTTAGTGAGTCCACCAGATCAGAGGCAGTAGGGATGACCAGGGATGTTCGGTTGATAAGTTTGTGAATTTGACTATTTTCCTGTCCTGCTAAGTATTCAAAATGTAGCGAGTACTTTTGGGTGTCAAGGAAAATGTACGGAGTAAAAAGTACAATATTTTCTTAAAGAATGTAGTGAAGTAAAACTAAAAGCAGTCAAATATATAAATAGTAAAGTACATATACACAAAAAAAATGACTTAAGTAGTACTTTAAAGTATGTTTACTTAAGTACTTTACACCCCCAACAAACTCTGGAGCTCTGTCATAGTGACCATCGGGATCTTGGTCACCTCACTGACAAGGCCCCTCTCCCCCGATGACTCAGTTTGGCTGGGGGGGGATCACTCTCGGAAGAGTCTTGGTGGTTCCAAACTTCTTCTGTTTAAGAATGATGGAGGCCCCTATGTTCTTGACCTTCAATGCTGCAGAAATGTTTGGGTACCCTTCCCCAGATCTGTGCCTCAACACAATCCTGTCTCAGAACTCTACGGACAATTCCTTCTACCTCATGGCTTGGTTTTTGCTCTGAAATCTACTGTCAACTGTGGGACCTCATTTAAACAGATGCCTTTCCAAATCATGTCCAATCAATTGAATATACCACAGGTGGACTCCAAGTTGTAGAAACATCTCAAGGATGACCGATGCAAACAGGATGCACCTGAGCTCAAATTCTAGTCTCATAGCAAAGGATCTGAATACTTATGTCAATAAGGTTTTTCTGGTTTATGTTTTTAATTAAATTAGCAACAATTTCTTAAAACCTGTTATTGTGAGTAGATTGATGAGGATAAAAAAAAATACATTTTAGAAAAAGGCTGTAATGTTACAAAATGTGTAAAAAGTCATGGGGTCTGAATACTTTTCCAAAAGCACTGTACCACATCTCCTTAGACCTTATGATTAGATATACACTGTCTCATTCAAAGGAGGTCAAAGACATCGTTCACTGACACTGCGCTCAGTCTTCCCCAAATAGCAGTCACAATCATGTCTACCAGATGCTCTCATCTGTGCTCAGCAACTGAATTAATGGCTGATATAATACAATACACACTCAAGATTGTGCTGCAATCACAGCCAAGAACACACAGTGTTCCAAATTAACAACGATAGGGCTTCTTTATGCAGATGACACTCGGACTCCTCCTGGTTATTCTGAATTGCAGTCACGGTTTCATCGGATCCTGATAATCTCATTTACAGACAATCATATCTAACTACACTGAACAAAATTATAAACGCAACATGCAACAATTTCAAAGATTTTACTGAGTTTACAGACAGTGAATTTAAATAAATTCATTAGGGCCTAATCTATGGATTTCACATGACTAGAAATACAGATATGCATCTGTTGGTCACAGGTACCTTAAAAAAAGGTAGGGGAGTGGATCAGAAAACCAGTCAGTATCTGGTGTGACCACTATTTGCCTCATGCAGCGAGACACATCTCCTTTGCATAGAGTTGATCAGGCTGTTGCCTATAGCCTGTGGAATGTTGTCCCACTCTTCAATGGCTGTGCGGTGTTGCTGGATATTGGCGGGAACTGGAACACGCTGTCGTACATGTTGTTCCAGACAGAGCATCCCAAACGTGCTATTTGGGTGACATGTCTGGGGAGCAGGCCATGGAAGAAATGGGACATTTTCAGCTTCCAGGAATTGTGTACAGATCCTTGCGGCATGCGGCCATGCAGTATCATGCTGAAACATGAGGTGATTGCAGCAGATGAATGGCGTAACAATGGACCTCAAAATCTTGTCATGGTATCCCTGTGTGTTCAAATTACCATCGCAATAATGCAATTGTGTTCGTTGTCCGTTGCCCATACCATAACCCCACCGCCAACGACCTGTAATTTTCATCATAGATACACTTCAACTATGACAGACAAAATGAGAAAAAAAAATCCAGAACATCACATTGTAGGATTTTTTATGAATTTATTTGCAAATTATGGTGGAAAATAAGTATTTGGTCAATAACAAAAGTTCATCTTAATACTTTGTTATATACCCTTTGTTGGCAATGACAGAGGTCAAACGTTTTCTGTAAGTCTTCACAAGGTTTTCACACACTGTTGCTGGTATTTTGGCCCATTCCTCCATGCAGATCTCCTCTAGAGCAGTGATGTTTTGGGGTTGTTGCTGGGCAACACAGACTTTCAACTCCCTCCAAAGATGTTCTATGGGGTTGAGATCTGGAGACTGGCTAGGCCACTCCAGGACCTTGAAATGCTTCTTACGAAGCCACTCCTTCGTTGCCCGGGCGGTGTGTTTGGGATCATTGTCATGCTGAAAGACTCATTCACGTTTCATCTTCAATGCCCTTGCTGATGGAAGGAGGTTTTCTTTCCTTTACACGGATCAGTTGTCCTGGTCCCTTTGCAGAAAAACAGCCCCAAAGCATGATGTTTCCACCCCCATGCCTCACAGTAGGTTTGGCATTCTTTGTCCTCCAAACACGACGAGTTGAGTTTTTACCAAAAAGTTATATTTTGGTTTCACCTAACCATATGACATTCTCCCAATCTTCTTCTGGATCATCCAAATGCTCTCTAGCAAATTTCAGACAGGCCTGGACATGTACTGGCTTAAGTAGGGGGACACGTCTGGCACTGCAGGATTTGAGTCCCTGGCGGCGTAGTGTGTTACTGGTAGGCTTTGTTACTTTGGTCCCAGCTCTCTGCAGGTCCCAGCTCTCTGCAGGTCATTCACTAGCATTCACCCCCCCCCCCCCCCCCCCGTGTGGTTCTGGGATTTTTGCTCACCGTTCTTGTGATCATTTTGACCCCACGGGGTGAGATCTTGCGTGGAGCCCCAGATCGAGGGAGATTATCAGTTGTCTTGTATGTCTTCCATTTGCTAATAATTGCTCCCACAGTTGATTTCTTCAAACCAAGCTGCTTACCTATTGCAGATTCAGTCTTCCCAGCCTGGTGCAGGTCTACAATTTTGTTTCTGGTGTCCTTTGACAGCTCTTTGGTCTTGGCCATAGTGGAGTTTGGAGTGTGACTGTTTGACGTTGTGGACAGATGTCTTTTATACTGATAACAAGTTCAAACAGGTGCCATTAATACAGGTAACGAGTGGAGGACAGAGGAGCCTCTTAAAGAAGAAGTTACAGGTCTGTGAGAGCCAAATATCTTGCTTGTTCGTAGGTGACCAAATACTTATTTTCCACCATAATTTGCAAATAAATTCATAAAAAATCCTACAATGTGATTTTCTGGATTTTTTTTCTCATTTTGTCTGTCATAGTTGAAGTGTACCTATGATGAAAAGTACAGGCCTCTCATCTTTTTAAGTGGGAAAACCTGCACAATTGGTGGCTGACTAAATACTTTTTTGCCCCACTGTATATCAGAAAGGCAATTTGATGCCAATGTGTAATGTTCCAATCTCATATAGAAATTAGACCTATATAGTTGGTATATATAGGAATAGTATGCATAGAAACTGTAAAGACATTCACAGTCACACACATAAATGAACAGATAGGAGAGGACACTGCTTTCTCTCAGGTTTTCCAGTGAAAATGAGGGTTGCCCTGTGCGTGGTGTATATAATGTTTTCTCACTCTGGTTTCCACTCCTTCCTTCTCTCTCTGCCTTCAGCTTCCAATTTCCCAGTGCAGTAAATCACTGTCATTGTAGTATTTACCATCTCTATCAATCTCCCATCCCCACTATCTCTCTTTACCTACCCCTCTCCTGTCCAAACTATTTTCACTCCCTCCCTGCACACCATCTCTTTCTCTATATGCAGGAAAAACAATTCAGTTTCCAGGCCCGATTCCAGGATGACACGCCTGAAGGGGTATTTTAAATCCATGGAGGGGCACAACTAGTTTTGCTTTAGAGCCCTAATAAAAAAAAGGTAGATTGGTCCTACTGCTTTTCAAATGTACAAAAACATTCCTGAAATGCACATCAACAACCTTATAGCTGCCATAGGCCTACACATAATTTGTGCCTACCAAAAAGCACAGATCAGCTCAACAGAATGAGCACTAGTAGGCCATCAAATATTCTCACAGGTTTCATAATGTAAACATTAATTACAACAACTATAGGCTGCATTAGTCGAATTTGTGACACTACGCAATGAGCATAATCTACAGTAAGCCAAGCCTCCACATCTCCAGGTGTGCAACATTTTCTATGGGAGAGTTTCAGAAAAGCAAACGAAATCCAACTATATTCATAGCTGGTGTGAAATCTCCTACATGACAGTAGCCAATTTGAATCTGCCACGAATAAGAGTAAATGCCAATTCAGAGAGCAACACACACACACACGTTACAGCAAGAGAGCAGGGAGGGGCGATAAAGTAAGCTGCGTGCCTTCATAGTGTTGACATCACTTTTACAATAGCCTATCACACAACAACTGTGTGTAATGCAAATGAATGATAACAGAGTGAACATTTGTCTACCTATTTTAGTAGGCTACACACGGTATTGGTCCTATACTATTGCAACATAAAAAATGGTTTAAAAAATGTAGACCTATCTGAAATGTAGCCATATACACAACAAATTTAATTTTGCACACAATAAAAGCATGCAATGTTGAAGAGAATCCCCATGAAGACTGATAGCCCAAGATGCGCTCATTAAAACAACATACACCGTAACCAACAATTCAGGACCATGGAGAGAAGGCTACCGCCAATCAGGGGGATGAAAGGATGAGCTGCCAATTTCAGCACCACTGAAGTGGACAGCCAGGACAATAGGAGCACCGCATCAGAGCTCACCTCATTGTCACTATACCCATAAAATAACACAAATCTGTATATATATCAATAGCAATTATACCCACAAAAACCAGACAATGATATTAAGAATCAAAGATAAATCTAACCTGCATTGAAGTAAAAAACAAAGGCCTAAAGTAGCTATACATTATGTTAAAAAATCTGACAAACAACCAGGATTACATGAGGGAAAACCCAAAAATGTATGATTAAGGCACGATGGACAGAGCCATAAAGATAGTAGCTTACCTTTCAGAAGAGCTGCTGCCTCTTCGTTTATGTGTTGAAACTCATGAAAAGTTTCTGATTTCATTCTCCTTCCTGGCAAAATGTACTTGTCAGGTCCCTCTAAAATGCCAGATGGAGAAGCTGGACTTTTGTTGTTGTAACATGCTGCGTCTGTGCTCACTGCATACATTATTCAGGGTGGAGAAGGAATGTTTGCACATTGCTGTACATGCCCCAAATGTTAATACATGTATCAGTGCCAACAGCACAGTCGGCATTGCTGACAAAGGCTGTCCGATCTTTGAAGGACACTGAGTGGGGTCCATTTGTTGTTGCTGGCTGTGGTTGCTATTTCACTTTGCAAGAATGTGCGAGTCTCAATAAATTCTGCTTCCACTGGTTCAGTTTTGGTTAGATACAACAATGGCTTGACGTTGTTCACATCCAAAAAGTCTGGGCTCTTTGGATCCATGGCGCACAGAGCTTCCACCAGTTGACTATTTCCTACCCTAAATTGTGATGACATTTCCCACAGCACAGCATCCGAAGTGCTGAAAAACAGTTGTTTACATTCCCTCGTCTCCGTCATCATGCTGACCTACCGTGCTTTGAACTACATACTCTTTCAAAGTTTTACTCACAAGTCTCCATCGTTTGCTTGGAGCTGGTGTGCTTGTGCCCTCCTGGCATGCCTCCCAAAGCTTTTTGAATTCAGCATCACATCACAGTTTGTCAACACACCCATATGTACTGCAGATAAGTTTGACACCGGTGTTCAGATCAGTTGCTCCAGAATGCAGTAACTTGTTTGGAGGGTCAAGAAGCCCCAGGATTTTGTGAGTCATGTTAGCAATCCATTTAAAGCTCTGCCCTCCTCTGCCACTGCTTTCAAGAAGCATGTGGCCTCAAGTCTCACGTCTGTGCCATATGCGCAAATAGATTTGATTTCAACGAGCATCTCTGTGATGTTGTCACTTGATTTCAAAATGATTGACACCGTGTTGAGATTGCCAGTTGTGATAGAAAAACGACATATTTACCTGATTTGTTGGCTATTTAACAATGATTTACTTAACTAAACAGTAAGACATTTCTATTCTATTAAATGTCCGTGTGAACGGAGGAGCCTAAAAACTTACAGCTGGCATTCCATAGATAAGATATGGTGGGTGTCACTGAGATAGAGATAGCCTGGAGGAGCAGAACAAAGGCCTCAGTATTCCTAATTATCCTGGCATCTGGGAGACAGACAACACCAGAGGCAGATGACCACAGGATGAACCCAAAGTGGCTTATGGTGCGCCACCATCTTTATGGGAGGGCTGGAACCAGCCATGACTGAGCATTCTTGGTATCAGCTATATAAAAACTGTGCATTGTCTGTAAAGGCTACTCAGACTGGTTTACTTATTGCAATAATTAATCAACATTAAATAAAGATGATCGTTTGAAGAACTTACAAAGTCTCCCAGTACTGACATTTCCACGACACAGTCCATCTCTGATCAAGAAGTCTGTGCAGTTTTCCCCCAGTGTACTGTGCAGCCACCGTGTGGTTCCTAAAGAAATTGTGCAGGGAACTACAAACAAAAAAGTATTCAATCGCCTCCTGAAACGACATAGCGTGCACCACAACCAGGTGCTACAAAAGGCCTGCTTTCTCCCACTGAAAGACAAACCCGCGCTGGCTCATCATCACTGAGGTCGTCAGGTGCTAGTGGCTGGGGTAACGGTGGTGCAGGTGCTTGTTGTGATGTTACCCTCATGCTGCTGGTGCTAGGCCATGGCTTTTCTCTGTCTTGTTGGTCGGCAGGTGGCATGGGGGATGGGCGGGTATTGCATTTTCTGCTAGGCTACTCAACCTCAGTGGTCAGGCTAGCAAGCTGCTAGGTGCGCTCAGCATCGGTCTCGACATGGTGGTCCTCAGGTTTTTTGTTCTTGGCAGTGCCCAGCCATTTTCGGATATCCATGTTGATCAAAGCTTAGCTAACTAGCTATAATTATTAAGTCAGTGCGCCACTACCAAAGCTTAACGACGCTAGCTGTAGCTGTATGTAAAAGTGAACAACTTTTTTCCCCAATTTTCCCCTGTCCTGGGATCCAATGAGCTTCCTAAACAAGGTAATGAAGGCAGTACCTTATGCAATTGCATGGCTAGGTGCCCAATCAGAATGCATTTTTGGATTTGAATGGCTAAATGTTACATTATTACATCCCCCTTCCCTCCCTCCTTCCCCCTCCTCAGATCATGAGCACACACCGGCATATAGCCTCTGTCCGGGTCTGCGCTACTGGTAGGCCCAGCGGCGGTACATTTGCAAACCGGGCATGGTAATTCATATACCAATTGTTATGTTTATGGGGAAACAAACCTTGGAGGAGAGCACAAATTCTATCTAGGGGGGAGGTCCATGCCTGGCTTTGCCACCCATAGAGTCGGCCCTGTCAGTTTCTCTCTCCATGCATCTTTTCTGCTACACTTTCCTTTCTCCATGTCTTGTACATACTCTCACCTCAGTTACTTTTGCTCTCTTGACTTTCCCACTCGCACTTTTTAACTCTCTCTCTCATTCCCTCTCTCCTTGTATTGAGTCCTGTTGTAACTTTTCTCTGTGCCTGCCCATAGTCAGTCTCTTTCTGTCCCTGTGCCTGACAGCAACTGATTTTCAGACCCAAAATTAACCTGAAAAATGGAGTCCGCCCCCTGCGTCTGCCACACTCTCACTCTCATTACTCCCACCAGAGAAGGCAAAGGGAGACACTGATACATTGTATAATCCTCTCTCTCCTCTCCATTTCTCAGTATGTCTCCTTTTGTCGTTTTACTTTCAATTTACAGCTTAATTCTAATTCCCTTTTACCAAACAATCTCATGTCCTCTATCTAGCCTGTCTCATGCCTCCATAGTCTATCCCCCTTTAGAAAATGTAATTCCCTATTACTTGCGCCCCCCACACATTCTCATTATAGGCCACTGCTGACCTCCCATTACTCTGTGATGAGATGATGGATCCGTGTCACTAATCTCTCTCGTCATTATGGCCCTACCAAGGTCCTTTATAGTCATGGGCTATAACATTAGTGCTATTGGATTTTGCAGTGATAGATGAATACAGTGCCTTGCAAAAGTATTCACCCCCTTGGCATTTTTCCTATTTTGTTGCATTACAACCTGTAATTTAAACATGTATTTTTATTTGGATTTCATGTAATGGACATACACAAAATATTTCAAATTGGTGAAGTGAAATGAAAAATTATAAAAATGTTTTAAACAGAAAAGTTGTGCGTGCATGTGTTCACCCTCTTTGCTATGACCCCCTAAATAAGATCTGGTGCAACCAATTACCTTCAGAAGTCACATAATTAGCTAGATTGTACACAGGTGGACTTTATTTAAGTGTCATATGATCTCAGTATATATACACCTGTTCTGAAAGGCCTCAGAGTCTGCAACACCACTAAGCAAGGGGCACCACCAAGCATGCGGCACCATGAAGACCAAGGAGCTCTCCAAACAGGTCAGGCACAAAGTTGTGGAGAAGTACAGATCAGGGTTGGGTTCTAAACAAATATCCGAACCTTTGAACATCCCACAGAGAACCATTAAATCCATTATTAAAACATTGAAAGAATATGGCACCACAACAAACCTGCCAAGACAGGGCCGCCCACCAAAACTCATGGACCAGGCAAGGAGGGCATTAATCAAAGAGACAACAAAGTGACCGAAGATAACCCTGAAGGAGCTGCAAAGCTCCACAGCGGAGATTGGAGTATCTGTCCATAGGACCACTTTAAGCCATACACTCTACAGAGCTGGACTTTACGGAAGAGTGGCCAGAAAAAAGCCATTGCTTAAGGAAAAATAAGCAAACACATTTGGTGTTCATCAAAAGGCATCTGGGAGACTCCCCAAACATATGGAAGAAGGTACTCGGGTTAGATGAGACTAAAATTGTTATTTTTGGCCATCAAGGAAAACGCTACGTGTGGCGCAAACCCAACACCTCTCATCACCCTGAGAACACTATCTGCACAGTGAAGCATGGTGGTGGCAGGATCATGCTGTGGGTATGTTTTTCATCGGCAGGGACTGGGAAACTGGTCAGAATTTAAGGAATGATGGATGGTGCTAAATACAGGGAAATTCTTGAGGTAAACCTGTTTCAGTCTCCGAGATTTGAGACTGGGACGGAGGTTCACCTTCCAGCAGGACAATGACCCAAAGCATACTGCAACAGCAACCCTCGAGTGGTTTAAGGGGAAACATTTAAATCTCTTGGAATGGCCTAGTCAAAGCCCAGACCTCAATCCAATTGAGAATCTGTGGTATGACTTAAAGATTGCTGTACACCAGCAGAACCCATCCAACTTGAAGGAGTTGGTGCAGTTTTGCCTTGAAGAATGGGCAAAAATCCCAGTGGCTAGATGTGCCAAGCTTATAGAGACATACCCCAAGATACTTGCAACTGTAATTGCTGCAAAAGGTGGCTCTACAAAGTATTGACTTTGGGGGGGGGTGAATAGTTATGTTTTTTTTGTCTTATTTCTTGTTTGTTTCACAATAAAACATATTTTGCATCTTCAAAGTGGTAGGCATGTTATGTAAATCAAATGATACAACCCCCCCCAAAATCTATTTTAATTCTAGGTTGTAAGGCAACAAAATAGGAAAAATGCCAAGGGGGGAATACTTTCGCAAGCCACTGTAGGTATTACAATCACATTTTGGAGGAGGTGTTTTCCATTTTAATACAAAATTAATATATTTGAAGCCATGATAGAGAGTAGAGTTTAACATAGGGATAGAGGAGAAGTAAAGGGGGTCATTGGTCAAAATTATTATAATTATTTTGAGGCGCCACTACAGCTAGGACTTTACCAAGGCTACTGGCATTGTTCTCCTGCTGCACAAATGAACACAGGGGATGAATTGATAGAGACTGACTCACTGTGATTATGTCATTTGACTCTCATTTGCAGGTTTGGTATCATAAGGGTTTTGTGTCATTATGTCCAGACAATTTCAAGGCAATTGACTATGAACAATAGTGTCATTCATTTATCACTGACTCATCCAAGTAAGGAGTGATGACCTAATGAATCTTATTCCAGTGGTAAAGTTCTGTGGTATGGGCCAACAGTCAGGTCATCAAAATATCCAACATGGCGTAGCAGTCAGACGTCTTTGTCCTGTCGTGTCCCTTGGTATATATCGTTTTACATCTTTTTCATCATATATCCTTTAAAATATTTTGCTAAACCTCCATCTAAATACTCTCCTGCAACCCGCCTCACCCAATGTGGCGTGGATCTGCTTCTTTTCCCCCTAAAGTATTTATATTTACTTCGGATCTGGAATCCCTCAACTGAAACTAGCCAGCTAACTACCAGCTATCAGTCAGCAAACCATTGCCAGCGGTCATCAGCTAACCTTCAGCTCGGAAAGCTCTCGTCAGTTCGAACAACGTGACTCTAACCAGAGCATAAAGGACCTGTTATTTTTATCCCTGGATTCCTACCGCAAACTGAACGTTTTCATCTGGATCTTCACAACTAGCTAACCTCAATCCCGGATGACTACTCCTGGCTAGCGTTTCCATCCCAGAGAAAGCACAAATTAGCTTGAAGTTAGCCATGGCCAGGGCTCCTGTGCTACCACCGAAGTATACTCCTGGGCTACCACCGAAGTATACTCCTGGGCTACAATATCCGGACCCCTTCTACAGCCGGTACGGGGGCATGGACTCTGCAGATCCCCTACGACTGGAATACCTACATAATCTGCCCGAGGACTCCCAACAGGCCCCTCAGGCGCGACGCCCGCTGAAGGCCCATTATGCTAACCAGCTAGGCCTGCTAGCTACCTAGAGCTACTTGGAACCCTACTAATTCCACAACTGGTCTATCGACGTCACCGCACGAAGAGGCGACGTCCCCCAAAGGCTAACTTTCTAGCCCCTACTATCTGCTTGCTTGCTAACCCGGTCGGCTAATTGCTAGCTTACCTGCCCGGTCTGTAACTGCTAGCCCATGCTAACTGCTTGCTTGCTAACCCGGCCTGCTAACTGCTAGCTTGCCCCAGTCTACTAGCTGCTAGCTTGTTTAGCCCCGGCCTACAAACTATTAGCTTGTTAGCATCGGAATGCTAACTGTCTGAATCGCAGTGTCCCCAGTCAGCCCAACCACTCACTGGACCCATATGTTCACTTGGCTATGCATGCCTCTCTCTAATATCAATATGCCTTGTCCATTACTGTCCTGGTTAGTGATTACTGTCTTATTTCACTGTAGAGCCTCTAGCCCTGCTCAATATGCCTTAACCAACCATGTTGTTCCACCTCCTACATATGCAATGACATCACCTGGTTTAAACATCTCTAGAGACTATATCTCTCTCTCTTCATTACTCAAAGCCTAGGTTTACCTCCAATGTACTCACATCCTACCTTACCTTTGTCTGTACTGAATCTATGCTATCGTGCCCAGAAACCTGCTCCTTTTACTCTCTGTTCTGAACGTGCTAGACGGCCAGTTCGTATAGTCTTTAGCCGTACCCTTATCCTACTTCTCCTCTGTTCCTCTGGTGATGTGGAGGTTAATCTAGGTCCTGCAGTGCCTAGCTCCACTCCCACCCCACAGGTGCTCTCATTTGTTGACTTCTGTAAACGTAAAAGCCTTGGTTTCATGCATGTTAACATTAGAAGCCTACTCCCTAAGTTTGTTTTACTCACTGCTTTAGCACACTGCCACTGTCACCACCGATAAATCCACTATAATTGAGAATTTCAATAAGCATTCCTCTATGGCTGGCCATGCTTTCCACTTGGCTACCCCTACCCCGGTCAACTGCCCGGCACCCTCCACAGCAACCCGCCAAAGCCCCCACCATTTCTCCTTTACCCAAATCCAGATAGCTGATGTTCTGAAAGAGCTGCAAAATCTGGACCCCTACAAATCAGCCGGGCTAGACAATCTGGACCCTCTCTTTCTAAAAATATCTGCCAAAATTGTTGCAACCCCTATTACTAGCCTGTTCAACCTCTCTTTCGTATCGTCTGAGATTCCCAAAGATTGGAAAGCTGCCACGGTCATCCCCCTCTTCAAAGGGGGTGACACTCTAGGCCCAAACTGCTACAGACCTATATCTATCCTACCCTGTCTTTCTAAGGTCCTCGAAAGACAAGTTAACAAACAGATTACTGACCATTTCGAATCCCACCATACCTTCTCCGCTATGCAATCTGGTTTCAGAGCTGGTCATGGGTGCACCTCAGCCACGCTCAAGGTTCTAAACGACATCATAACCGCCATCGATAAGAGACATTACTGTGCAGCCGTATTCATCGACCTGGCCAAGGCTTTCGACTATGTCAATCACAACATTCTTATTGGCAGACTCGACAGCCTTGGGTTCTCAAATGATTGCCTCGCCTGGTTTACCAACTACTTCTCTGATCAAATCAAATCAAATCAAATTTATTTATATAGCCCTTCGTACATCAGCTGATATCTCAAAGTGCTGTACAGAAACCCAGCCTAAAACCCCAAACAGCAAACAATGCAGGTGTAAAAGCACGGTGGCTAGGAAAAACTCCCTAGAAAGGCCAAAACCTAGGAAGAAACCTAGAGAGGAACCAGGCTATGTGGGGTGGCCAGTCCTCTTCTGGCTGTGCCGGGTAGAGATTATAACAGAACATGACCAAGATGTTCAAATGTTCATAAATGACCAGCATGGTCGAATAATAATAAGGCAGAACAGTTGAAACTGGAGCAGCAGCACAGTCAGGTGGACTGGGGACAGCAAGGAGTCATCATGTCAGGTAGTCCTGGGGCACGGTCCTAGGGCTCAGGTCCTCCGAGAGAGAGAAAGAAAGAGAGAATTAGAGAGAGCATATGTGGGGTGGCCAGTCCTCTTCTGGCTGTGCCGGGTGGAGATTATAACAGAACGTGGCCAAGATGTTCAAATGTTCATAAATGACCAGCATGGTTGAATAATAGTAAGGCAGAACAGTTGAAACTGGAGCAGCAGCATGGCCAGGTGGACTGGGGACAGCAAGGAGTCATCATGTCAGGTAGTCCTGGGACATGGTCCTAGGGCCCAGGCCAGTTGAAACTGGAGCAGCAGCATGGCCAGGTGGACTGGGGACAGCAAGGAGTCATCATGTCAGGTAGTCCTGGGGCATGGTCCTAGGGCTCAGGTCCTCCGAGAGAGAGAAAGAAAGAGAGAAGGAGAGAATTAGAGAACGCACACTTAGATTCACACAGGACACCGAATAGGACAGGAGAAGTACTCCAGATATAACAAACTGACCCTAGCCCCCCGACACATAAACTAATGCAGCATAAATACTGGAGGCTGAGACAGGAGGGGTTCAGTGTGTCAAATCGGAGGGACTGTTTTCCGGTCCTCTGACAGTCTCTATGGGTTTGCCACAGGGTTAAATTCTCAGGCCGACTCTCTTTTCTGTATACATCAATGATGTTGCTCTTGCTGCTGGTGATTGTCTGATCCACCTCTACACAGACGACACCATTCTGTATACTTCTGGCCCCTCCTTGGACACTGTGTTAACTAACCTCCAGACGAGCTTCAATGCCATACAACTCTCCTTTCGTGGCCTCCAACTGCTCTTAAACGCAAATTAAACTAAATGCATGCTATTCAATTGATCACTGTCCGCACCTGCCCGCCCGTCCAGCATTACTACTCTGGACGGCTCTGACTTAGAATACGTGGACAACTACAAATACCTGGGTGTCTGGTTAGACTGTAAACTCTCCGTCTAGACTCACATTAAGCATCTTCAATCCATGCTGCCAAACATACCCTCGTAAAACTGACCATCCTACCGATCCTCGACTTCGGTGATGTCATTTATAAAATAGCCTCCAACACTCTTATCAATAAACTGGATGCAGTCTATCACAGTGCCATCCGTTTTGTCACCAAAGCTCCATACACTACCCACCATTGCGACCTGTACGTTCTCATTGGTTGGCCCTCGCTTCATACTCGTCGCCAAATCCACTGGCTACAGGTTATCTACAAGTCTCTGCTAGGTAAAGCCCCGCCTTATCTGAGCACACTGGTCACCCGAGCAGCACCCACTCGTAGCACACGCTCCAGAAGGTATATCTCACTGGTCACCCCCAAAGCCAATTCCTCCTTTGGTCATCTTTCCTTCCAGTTCTCTGCTGCCCATGACTGGAACGAATTGCAAAAATCTCTGAAGCTGGAGACTCACATCTCCCTCACTAGCTTTAAGCACCAGCTGTCAGAGCAGCTTACAGATCACTGCACCTGTACATAGCCCATCTGTAAACAGCCCATCTATCTATCTACCTACCTCATCCCCATACTGGTATTTATTTATTTATTTATTTTGCTCCTTTGCACCCCAGTATCTCTACCTGCACATTCATCTTCTGCCAATCTACCATTCCAGTGTTTAATTGCTATATTGTAATTACTTCGCCACCATGGCCTATTTATTTCCTTAACTTACCTCATTTGCACTCACTATATATAGACTTTTTGTTTTGTTTTGGTCTACTGTATTGTTTATTCCATGTGTAACTCTGTGTTGTTGTATGTGTCGAATTGCTACGCTTTATCTTGGCCAGGTCGCAGTTGCAAATGAGAACTTCTTCTCAACTAGCCTACCTGGTTAAATAAAGGTGAAATAAAAAATCAATGGGAGAGCCACATTTAATTTGGTTACATGAGTCAATGACTGTCATTGGCTCAGAGGCTCCAGTCTCTTGTTGTCTAATGATTCAGATCCAGACAGACTTCCAGTGAGAAGAGTTCACATTGTGGTGGGAGCAGCATGGTTGTTGCTGTGAGACTGAGTGATATGGGTCCCCTTTCATCATACATCAAAGAGGAACCCCCACAAACCTTACTGCACACACACACAGAAACACACACACACACTCACAGACATCACACACACAGTGCAAACCTATGAGAGTGTACAGGATACAACAAGGACATGAAACAGGGCAGTGAAGGTAACACAAACAGCCACAGACACACTGAGTGAAATCCTCCTCCACCAAAACCCAGCCCTGACACTCCTGTGTGATCCCCAGGGTAAAGTCCATTGTGCTGGTGTGTCAGTGATGTAGTGCTAATCCACATTGACTGGCAGTGTGTGTTTAGGTGCTGACTGAAGTGATGTTCAGCAGAGACAGGTTGACTGACGATGGAGCTGTTCATGTGCTCCAGAAAAAATACAGCCCAAGGGCGGGTCCTAACAGTGTATACACACACACACACACACACACACACACACACACACACACACACACACACACACACACACACACACACACACACACACACACACACACACACACACACACACACACACACACAACCCCGTGGAGATCATCCTTACTAACACAACAGACAAACAGAATTCAGACATAAACAAACACCCTCCTTCCTGGGTGACATATCCATTGAGTCCTGCAACTCTGAGAGGAGGAGAGTGCTAGACTCCCCAGTCCCCCTTGGCCCCTCCCTAGGCCAGAGAAGGAGATGAATGAGAAAGGCAGATGAGGAGCAGCTTAGAGGGCCAGGAGGAGAATAGAGGAGAAAGGAGAAGAAGGCAGGAGCTGAAGGATGACACAAACAAGTGATGGAAGTGAAGAGAAGGGATGAGATAGAGTATGGAACCCGGGTCACGTTTGTCAACAGAAGATAAGCTGTCATGGTCCTGTCATCAGACACACATCTTACACACCTGGACATCAAAACAGGTGTTCCACCTCTTGCCACCTCATAAACACACACAACTTCCATGTGTTCATAAAAAATATACTGCTTCAACACTGTTTGTGTGCACAAACCTCCATACTCGAGAGTAGAGTAGAGTGGAGAATCTTTATTACCCAGAGGGATATATTTGCTAGACATACTATGTTCATAAGATGTGACTTCACCTTTCACATGTATGCATACAACATAAACACACATTCATAAGCAGTTTCCTTTACTTTATAAGATTTATTTGACAGGGACAGTGTCCATCAGGGTTACCAAACTGGCGGATCGCTGGCCGAATTAGGCCCGTGGGTGGTTTTTATTTTGCCCTCAAAATGTTCTGAGCAATAAATAAATAAATATATATATATATCATAAATATATATCTGTCACCTTGATATACACTGCTCAAAAAAATAAAGGGATCACTAAAATAACACATCCTAGATCTGAGTGAATGAAATATTCTTATTAAATACTTTTTTCTTTACATAGTTGAATGTGCTGACAACAAAATCACACAAAATGATCAATGGAAATCAAATTTATCAACCCATGGAGGTCTGGATTTGGAGTCACACTCAAAATTAAAGTGGAAAACCACACTACAGACTGATCCAGCTTTGAAGTCAAAATGAGGCTCAGTAGTGTGTGTGGCCTCCACGTGCCTGTATGACCTCCCTACGACGTCTGGGCATGCTCCTGATGAGGTGGCGGATGGTATCCTGAGGGATGTCCTCCCAGACCTGGACTAAAGCATCCGCCAACTCCTGGACAGTCTGTGGTGCAACGTGGCGTTGGTGGATGGAGCGAGACATGATGTCCCAGATGTGCTCAATTGGATTCAGGTCTGGGGAACGGGCGGGCAAGTCCATAGCATCAATGCCTTCCTCTTGCAGGAACTGCTGACACACTCCAGCCACATGAGGTCTAGCATTGTCTTGCATTAGGAGGAACCCAGGGCCAACCGCACCAGCATATGTTCTCACAAGGGGTCTGAGGATCTCATCTCGGTACCTAATGGCAGTCAGGCTACCTCTGGCGAGCACATGGAGGGCTGTTCGGCCCCCCAAAGAAATGCCACCCCACACCATGACTGACCCACCGCCAAGCCGGTCATGCTGGAGGATGTTGCAGGCAGCAGAACGTTCTCCACTGCGTCTCCAGACTCTGTCACGTCTGTCACGTGTGCTCAGTGTGAACCTGCTTTCATCTGTGAAGAGCACAGGGCGCCAGTGACGAATTTGCCAATCTTGGTGTTCTCTGGCAAATGCCAAACGTCCTTCACGGTGTTGGGCTGTAAGCACAACCCCCACTTGTGGACGTCGGGCCCTCATACCACCCTCATGGAGTCTGTTTCCGACCGTTTGAGCAGACACATGCACATTTGTGGCCTGCTGGAGGTCCTTTTGCAGGGCTCTGGCAGTGCTCCTCCTGCTCCTCCTTGCACAAAGGCGGAGGTAGCGGTCCTGCTGCTGGGTTGTTGCCCTCCTACGGCCTCCTCCACGTCTCCTGATGAACTGGCCTGTCTCCTGGTAGCGCCTCCATGCTCTGGACACTATGCTGACAGACACAGCAAACCTTCTTGCCACAGCTCGCATTGATGTTCCATCCTGGATGAGCTGCACTACTTGAGCCACTTGTGTGGGTTGTAGACTCCGTCTCATGCTACCACTAGAGTGAAAGCACCGCCACCATTCAAAAGTGACAAAAACATCAGCCAGGAAGCATAGGAACTGAGAAGTGGTCTCTGGTCACCACCTGCAGAACCACTCCTTTATTGGGGGTGTCTTGCTAATTGCCTATAATTTCCACCTGTTGTCTATTCCATTTGCACAACAGCATGTGAAATGTATTGTCAATCGGTGTTGCTTCCTAAGTGGACGGTTTGATTTCACAGAAGTGTGATTGACTTGGAGTTACATTGTGTTGTTTAAGTGTTCCCTTTATTTTTTTGAGCAGTATATATAATTATTAGATTTTCTTTTTTTTACAACGTAGGTGCACAGGTAGAGAGATATTTGAGTAATCAAGGTGACAGACATTGACACATTCAATTCTGACTTGCATAATCTTGCCTGCCTCTAGCTGATTTAGGTGTAATCATTAGCCCAACAGTTGCAAATGAGAGTTTCTATTGGACAAATTCAGTTTTGTTCCGTTTGCTTCCGCTAAAGAAATGTTCTTCAACAAAATTGGTGGAATGAATACACCTCTGATCACATGCAAATACAGCCACATATAAACTGCATAATTAGTCATTGTATATATAATTCCTTCTCGCATCTACGCTCTCTCCTCCTCTCACCTTTTCCCTTTGCTTGTGGACTCTGTGCACAACACAACAGCTGTCTGTGACCAGGCAAAAAACTTTCCAAGTCAAACTTTCATACCATAATTGCAAGACACAGACTACATCGATGTAGCCATATTAATGTCATAGTCAGCATAGCTAATAGAACTAACACATCAGTAAACCCGCTACAATCATGCAGTACAGTGTACAGCATGCAGTTTAGCAGTTACATCGGCAGGCCCCGGTGGCAATAAATTACAGGCCCCGGTGTAAAAACCAAATGCTTACCTTGACTTGGAAGAGTTCTAGTGTTGGATAGCCATAGCCAGCTAGCTAAAATAGAATCCCTCTCTGTCTGAACCAGGTGTTTGAGTAGGCTAAACTAGCTAGCTGCATTTGCTAGTTTCTTCTCCTTCATTTTGGAATAAATTAATTTGTTCAAAACTGTTCAACTATTGTCTTTCTCTCTCTTTGAGTCAACTACTCACTATCTGTTATGCACTGCAGTGCTAGCTAGCTGTAGCTTATGCGTTCAGTTCTAGATTCATTCTCTGATCCTTTGATTGGGTGGACAACATGTCAGTTCATGCTACAAGAGCTCTAATAGGTTAGAGGACGTCCATCGGAAGATGTCATAATTACTATGTCAGTCTATTGAAGGGGGTAATAACCATGAGCCTTCTAGGTTTTGTTTTGAAATCAATGTACCCAGAGGAGAACAAAAGCTGGCTGTCCTACGGCTACACCATGGTGCTCCCCTACAGAGTGCTGCTGAGGCTACTGTAGACCTTCATTGCAAAACAGCGTGTTTTAATACATTTGGTGTAGTTTTGTCTAAAAGGGATAACTTTTTTAATATTTCACTATTTTAAAGAAATTCACTGAGGAGGATGATCCTTCATCCTCTGAGGAGCCTCCACTAATATACTGTGCAAAGCTGTCATCAAGACAAAGGGTGGCTAATTTGAAGAATCTCAAATATAAAATATATTTTGATTTGTTTAACACTTTTTTGGTTACTACATCAATCAATGATAATAAAGCCCTTCTTACAGCAGCTGATGTCAAAGTGCTGTACAGAAACTCAGTCTAAAACCCCAAACAGCAAGCAATGCAGGTGTAGAAGCACGGTGGCTAGGAAAAACTCCCTAGAAAGGCCGGAACCTTGGAAGAAACCTAGAGAGGAACCAGGCTATGAGGGATGGCCAGTCATCTTCTGGTTGTGCTGGGTGGAGATTATAACAAAACATGGCTAAGATGTACATGATTCCATATGTGTTATTTCATAGTTTTGATGTCTTCACCTTTATTCTACAATGTAGAAAATGGTACAAATAAAGAAAAACCCTTGAATGAGTAGGTGTGTCCAAACTTTTGACTGGTACTGTATATAACCATTTTTTGTTGAATTTTCATTGTTGGACATAAGACTGTAAAATACCAGGAAATCAGCTTCATGTGATTTTAATCTTGTAAATCTGTTCCCAAGTATTCCCACGCTGTAATGGGTGCGTGTTGGTGGCAGGGAAGTCAGTCGCAGGAGAATCGAACTTGGTATAAACGGAGTCGTTTAATCAGTGCTTCACAAAACTCCAAAACCAAAATTACAAAATAATAACAAGTGGATACAAAACCTGTCGCGCACCAACACATAATACACAAACATACAATCAAACAATCTCCGACAAGGACATGAGGGGTAACAGAGGGTTAAATACACAACATGTAATTGATGGGATTGGAGCCAGGTGTGAAGGAAGACAAGACAAAACCAATGGAAAATGAAAAATGGATCAGTGATGGCTAGAAGGTCGGTGACGTCGACCGCCGAACACCGCCCGAACAAGGAGAGGGACCGACTTCGGCCGAAGTCGTAACACACGCATAATAGAGAGACAAATGTAAGCAAGGTTTGTGAAATGGTTATGTTTTAGTCAAATGTATATTTGTTTGGTTTTCTTGCAGTCCATTTGCAGTGTACAAATTATTTGTAATTATGTTTCGGCCCCCCAGTGTTCAGTGGTGGAAAAAATACTCAATTGTCATACTTGAGTAAAAATAAAGATATCTTAATAGAAAATGACTTAAGTAAGAGTTAAAGTCACCCAGTAAAATACTACTTGAGTAAAAGTCTAAAAGTATTTAGTTTTAAATATACTTAAGTATCAAAAGTAAATGGAATTGCTCAAATGTACTTAAGTATCAAAAGGAAAAGTAAAACTACAAACCATTTCAAATTCCTTATATTAAGCAAATAAGACGGCACAATTTTTTTTTAAATTGACGGATAGCCAGGGGCACACTCCAACACTCAGACATCATTTACAAACAAAGCATTTGTGTTTAGTGAGTCCGCCAGATCAGAGGCAGTAGGGATGACCATGGATGTACTCTGATTAGTGTGTGAATCGGACCATTTTCCAGTCAAAATGTAACAAGTACTTTTGGGTGTCAGGGAAAATGTATGGAGTAAAAAGTACATTATTTTCTTTAGGAATGTAGTGAAGTAAAGGTAAAAGTTGTCAAAAATATAAATAGTAAAGGAAAGTACAGATACCTCAAAAACTTACTTAAGTAGTACTTTAAAGTATTTTTACTTAAGTACTTTACACCAATGCATGTATTGTATTACTGGTTTACTGTTTTCTTAAAGCTGTGCATGCCTTCAAAGTGTATCATGTCTTTCACTCTCCTATGACCTTTTCCCAGAAGATACACTTGCACTACTGCAAGTACAGACAATTCAGTTGCAGGAACAGTGATTCAAGACGTGGAACAGACATGAAACTCATGAGCAAGCATGGAACAAATAAATATGCAGCACATATGAAACGCATCAACAAGCACACTCATAGCCAACAATATGTCAGGAATGCATGAAAAACCATGGAGAAGAGTTATGTGCACTTAAAAGGCTAACATGAACAGATGTTTTTGACCTGAGAATATGCACTTACAAGTAAACAAGAGCTGTAAACTATAGTATTTGAAATACTGGGGGTTTTGGGGATAGGGTTTATGAAGGATATAGGGTATGTTATGGTTAGTACTGTAGAGGTGCTGACATCTTGGGCAAGGGAGCTTGACTTTGAGAGAAAGTTGGACAATTCAAATGAATAAACTGGTACTGTATATGTGTATATGTGTATGTGTGCTGTTTATGTGTTGGAGAAAATATATTACATAGAATGTATAGTGAAAAAGAGAAGGCAAAGAGCATTGGGAGATGAATATGATCAAATCAAGTAGGTTGGGCTGTACAGGCTGACACAAATAGGTCAAAGAGTCTATCATTTGTCGGAACACAGAGTGTTTGTGTAACTGGTGTGGTAGTTCCAAGGCCAGGAACTAGCAATGCAGTGCCCATGGCAACCACAGGCAACAGCCGCTGACTAGAGACAATATTAGCATAATGTCAAGGTGAACACATCTGCATGGGGGTCTAGTTGAACACTGTTGTCTACAGACACTGTACATCTCATACTGTTCACCACAAATAGCCCAGATTCTGTGCATCTTACACTCTGATACATGTAGGTCACAGGTGGTGGTGACGCATGCTGCAGCCTAGGAACCTTGCATTTGATTGGCTGCCAGCTCCTTCTAAACCTTTAAAACCAAGGCAAACTAGCACAGGCATATAGTATGTGCTTATGAAGACGATTGGTATAAGTTGCTGATAACTCGATTTTATAAAGGTTTCTGATGCTCAATGGATGATACATAACAGCATGTTGTTGATGGTTGTTATTACGCTCCTGATTGTTATTTCAGTACATTTCTCTCAAGGCTTGTAAAACAGTGACTAGGCAACCTTGGTTTGCTTTGTGTGTGTATAGAGCACATATGAGACAATTTGAAGAAATGTTAAAGAGAGCATCAGCTTTAGGAGATGATTTGCATAGAGATTACAATGGTGCGCACAGAATGTACAGTTTAATCTGTACCTCCTTGATATTCAGCTCTTTGATTTACAGAGAACAATGGGCCAAAGGCCTCATTTACCTATAAAGAACATGTTGATTTCTGTTGGAGGACAAAGTGAATTGGCATCAGTAGTAACACCAGCGGGGGAGCAGGCAACTGCCAGTCTCGCAGTACTTGGAGACAATTATGGTTTGAGCCAAATTAATTACAACCCTTACACACAGGAATCCCCCTGGGTTTTTCTGTACATAACTAATTCTCACAACTGGAAACATGTTCACTGTGAACCTGAGGTGCATTGAGACATACTGCACTAATATCATATCTATATTTTTCTCACTGTCCTATTCAATTTACATCAATTTATCTCATGAGTCATCAAAGCCTTGTTTTCTAATCTTATTCTTGAGTGCCAAGTCTCTCGTCACAGCCTGAAAAGGATCTTCTCTGCTTCTGGATGCCGAGATTATTCAGTGTTTAACTTACTGTTGCTTTTACATACCTGATACCAAGCAAAAGATACGGTATGTGAGATTATTCAGTGTTTAACTTACTGTTGCTTTTACATACCTCATACCAAGCAAAAGATACGGTATGTGAGATTATTCAGTGTTTAGCTTACTGTTGCTTTTACATACCTGATACCAAGCAAAAGATACTGTATGTGAGATTATTCAGTGTTTAACTTACTGTTGCTTTTACATACCTGATACCAAGCAAAAGATACTGTATGTGAGATTATTCAGTGTTTAACTTACTGTTGCTTTTACATACCTGATACCAAGCAAAAGATACGGTATGTGAGATTATTCAGTGTTTAATTTACTGTTGCTTTTACATACCTGATACCAAGCAAAAGATACGGTATGTGAGATTATTCAGTGTTTAACTTACTGTTGCTTTTACATACCTGATACCAAGCAAAAGATACTGTATGTGAGATTATTCAGTGTTTATCTTACTGTTGCTTTTCACATACCTGATACTGTATGTGAGATTATTCAGTGTTTAGCTTACTGTTGCTTTTCACATACCTGATACCAAGCAAAAGATACTGTTTGTGAAATTATTCAGTGATGGCTATATTGATTAAAAAAAATATGTATATGAATAGGACTATAACCAAAGCAACCAGACCAGAGTGGTGAAAAGTGAACTCTCTCTCTCTTATCTGACAAAATGTCTCTGTCGTGACACGTTAATATTTCCTATGGAAAAACCAGAGAGTAAAGGAATTTCTTGCCCTGTGGAAAGTTGGAACTGATTGGAAACTGGGCCCCCAACCTTCCATCATCCTTCCCTTCTAGTGTCTGGAACCCCCCTGCTCCCCTCTGGAAAAACAATAAGGACAGTCAGAGTGTTCTAAGGCTTCTCCTCATTCCTCCTCTCCATCTCCTTCATAAAGCCCCATCTTATTTGAGTAGAGTACCCTCATGACAGAGGACACCTTCTGCATAGGAATGTATACTAATTGCTAGTTCAGCCACTGCTCAGGTAGCTACTGTATCACAGCAAAGCAGGTTCCATAAAGCCCTGATAACAAACTCTCAGAATGAATAGCAGTGTCAACCTGAGCAAGAGAGCCTGCAACGGTCTGTACTCTGCCCATAGTACAGTATATGTCTCTACCACTGGTGTACAACACCCGCCTGCAGCCCCTGCAAGGCGCGAGGGCCCACGGACGCTGGGGTCCCCCAACCCAAAACATTTATAAAAATAAACTCAGACTCATTGCAAAATGTGTAGAAATGCATGAGATTAGCTATAAAACTGCAAATGTTTCCAGACAATACGAATTGTAGGAAGGTTGCTGTTTCCCCCCACCCCCCAAAAAATATTTGAAAAATGTTGCAGAGGGCCCGCGAAACTGCGCTACACCAGTGATCCCTACACGATGCAACAGTGAAAGGAGTGCATGATAGAGTACAATTCAATCTGTACTTCATGCCCCATTCTGCCCTTCAATAATGACGGAGCAGACAATCCCATAATGTCCTCTGATGATACGGTCCTCGAGATGGGAGCATGCCCTTCTTCTCCTCCTCGTTCTCATTCACTGGTCTTTTCTTTCCATCATCACTCTGCCACGCTGACTTCACAGGTCTACATTACATCAGTGGAGAACTACTCAGACCTCTCCCTTTCTCCTTCTCTCTTTTCTCTCTTTCCTCTCTTTTTCTCTCACACACACATACAGTGCCTTCAGAACGTATTCACACCACTTGACTTTTTCCACATTTAATTATGTTACAGCCTGAATAAAACATGTATTAAATTGAGATTTTGTGTCACTGTCCTACACAATACCCCATAATGTCAAAGTGATGACATTTTTACAAATTAATAAAAAATGAAAGCTGAAATGTCTTGAGTCAATAAGTTTTCAACCCCTTTGTTATGTTAAGCCTAAATAAGTCCAGGAGTACAAATTTGCTTAACAAGTCACATAATAAGTTGCATGGACTCACTACCTCATGTCTGTATCCCACACGTGTCACACCCTGATCTGGTTCACCTGTCCCTGTGATTGTTTCCACCCCCTCCAGGTGTCGCTTATTTTCCCCAGTGTATTTATCCCTGTGTTTCCTGTCTCTCTGTGCCAGTTCGTCTTGTATGTTTAGTCAAGTCAACCAGTGTGTTTTTCCCATACTCCTTTTGCTATTCTCCTTTTTCTCGTCTTCCCGGTTTTGACCCTTGCTTATTTCTGGACTCTGTATCCGCCTGCCTGACCACAAGCCTGTCTGCCACTCTGTACCTCCTGGACTCTGATCTGGTTTGGACCTTTTTGCCTGTCCACGACCATTCTCTTGCCTACACCTTTGGATTATTAAACATTGTAAGACTCCAACCATCTGCCTCCTGTGTCTGCATCTGGGTCTCGCCTTGTGCCTTGATAACACGTACAATTATCTGTAAGGTCCCTCAGTTGAGCAGTGAATTTCAAACACAGATTCAACCACAAAGATCAGGGAGGTTTTCCAATGCCTCACAAAGAATGGCACCTATTGGTAGATGGGTAAAAAGAGAAAAAAGCAGACATTGAATACCGCTTTGAGCATGGTGAAGTTATTAATTACACTTTGGATGGTGTACCTATACACCCAGTCAATACAAAGACACATGCATCTTTCCTAACTCAGGTGCCGGAGAGGAAGGAAACTGCTCAGGAATTTCACCATGAAGCCAATGGTGACTTTAAAAGAGTTACAGAGTGTAATGGCTGTGATAGGAGAAAACAGGATGGATCAAGAACATTGTAGTTACTCCACAATACAAACCTAAATAAAATAGTTAAAAGGAAGTCTGTGCAGAATAAAATATTCCAAAACATGCATCCTGTTTGCAATAAGGCACTAAAGTAAAACTGCAAAAAATGTGGCAAAGAAATAACACTTTGTATTCAGAAAATAAAGTTTATGTTTGGGGGTAAATCCAACACAACACATCACGGAGTACCACTATTCATATTTTCAAGCATGGTGGTGACTGCATCATGTTATGGGTATGCTTGTCATCGGCGACGACTAGGTATTCTTTCAGGTAAAAAAATACATGGAATAGAGCTCAGCACAGGTAAAATCTTAGAGCAGGTGTTCTTAAACTTTTTCAGCCTGGGACCCAAATGAGAAATTCAGTGTTTTCTTGGGACCCAAACTTAGGAAAATATGCAACTCTACATAAATATTGGTACATTTCATTGCCCTTATGCCTAAAACAAATGCAATATAGACATCTTACTGTAGAACTTATTGTTGAAAGAAAGTCTAGGTTGGAACTGTTGCTGTTAAAATACAATGCATTTTTTATTCTGAACTAGAATAAACTGATTGATAACATCACACAGATGTAGACCAGACACAGACACACACACACAGTCCCAATGAGAGGTGTGTGGTAGGTTAAAGTTTTCAACAAGCATGTCTATTCTGGGCTCTGTTTTTGACAGTGCAACACTGAGGTCATGCTCAGCATTGAAACTGTTTCTCTGCTTGTTTTGTAAAATTATGTGAGAGTTGAGAACCCTGACTCACATAGGTATGTGGTGCCAAACTGGATCTGAACATCTACTGCTTTCTTAGTCAGGCAGGAGACCACTTCTTGCTGTAGATGAACAACCCAGAACTGCGTGAGTGTGTTTGCAGCAAAAAGCATCTTGCTTCAATCAGTTTATTCCAGTTAAGTATAAAAATTATATTTGTATTCTAACAGCAACAGTTTCAACCTAGACTAGTTGTCAACAATAATTTATACAGTAAGACGTACAGTAGGCCTACCCCATACCCCTTTTTTATGGTATCCAATTGGTAGTTACAGTCTTGTCTCATCGCTGCAACTCCCGTGTGGACTCGGGAGAGGCAAAGGTCGAGAGCTGTGCATCCTCCGAAACACAACCCAACCAAGCCTGCTTCTTGACACAATGCCCACTTAACCCGGAAGCCAGCCATACCAATGTGTCGGAGGAAACACCGTACACCTGGCGACCGTGTCAGTGTGCACGGCCCGCCACAGGAGTCGCTAGTGCATGATGGGACAAGGACATCCCTGCCGGCCAAACCCTCCCCTAACTCGGACAACGCTGGTCCAATTGTGCACCGCCGGCTGCGACAGAGCCTGGACTCGAACCTAGAATCTATAGTGGCATCGTTAGCACTACCATGCAGTGCCTTAGACCACTGCGCCACTCGGGAGGCAGACCTGATCATTTTTCATCTTCATCTGTACAGTTACTAGTGTTGCACTATCAGTAACTAGCTTGCTTTGGCGAATGTTACCTATTAGCTGTGCATAGTACAGCTACTATGAGAGTTAGTACTCCCTTATTTCTGCTCTTCATCACCTGTTATAAAATGACAACAATGCCTTGCTAGCTGACTTACTTTTCCACTGTCGCACTTCCCAGCACAAAACACATTGTGGGCGCTCATCATTATAAGTTTGTATGAAAGAGAGAGAAACTCATCAGCTGTATATGCGTTTCATGATAAATGAGCTCAGTCAAAACATGTAGCTTGCACGAGTCCATTTCATGACATCAGTGAGTGAGGGCAAGTGGGAATAACAAGTGACAGCTCTGCATCGTGCTTGTAGCGGAGTGATCTTCAAGAAAACTGCAGAAAAGGGAGAAGCACACAGGCATCTCCCTCTCACACTTGAGCAGCTGCCAAACTGAGCAGAGACCGCTGCTAAGCAGAGAGCGCACTGAACAGAGAGCGCACTGAACAGAGTGCGCAGATGTACAAATCAATTCCAGTAATTAATGAAATAATTATATATGTACTCTGACACGTGACCCATAATTTAAGGAAGGCTGTCTTGGAGGAAAACCTGGTTCAGTTAGCTTTCCAACAGACACTGGGAGACAAATGTACCTTTCAGCATGACAATAACCAAAAACACAAGGCCGAATATACTGTATACTGGAGTTGCTTACCAAGATGACATTGAATGTTCCTGAGTGGCCTAGTTACAGTTTTGACTTAAATTGCCTTGGAAATGGCTGTCTAGCAATGATCAACAACCAACTTGACAAGAGTTTGAACAATTTTTTAAAGAAAAATGTGCAAATATTGTACAATCCAGGTGTGGTTCAAAAAGCTAATACTATTAATTGGTATGATGACAAGGTGACTTCGTTTAGGATAAGATCACTTCATTTGATAAGATCACTTTATTAGTCCAACTGAAATTTGACTTCTGCTTTTAACCCAACCCCTCCAAAATACACACATACTTTACATACATACATACAGTATACAGGTTTTTGGAGTGGTGCGGGGGACTGCCCAGGGAGCTGTTGTTGTAGGGGGTTAAGCTTTGCTCAAATGCACAAGTGTCATGGTTCCACCAGCCACCAGATAGCGGCAGAGACCATCTTAGAGACAATTATGACACTCAGGTGTTATCTATTTGCCATTATGATTTCCCCTTTAAAAGGAGTGTGTTTCTGTTTTTGCAGAAGCTTGGTTTTTGATTGCCATGTGTAGCATGTGTGATCCTTCTGTTACCTTGTTTCTCAGTAAAGTATTTGCTTCATCCTAAATCATTGATTCTTCGTCTGGTCCATTCTCTGCACCTGCGTTCAACCTCACCACGTCACACTCAACAGCAGGCAATGGCATCTAAGATTTGATACCAGCAACCCTCACCAGCTCACTTCACGCCATATTTTTCCCATCGGATCTGGGATTCGAACTGTGGATGCTAGGCTAACTACTATACCAGCTTCAACTGCACCATTGCCTAAATGTCTATGGGCATTTACAGGACCAATATTAAGCCTAGTACTGGACACAAAATTATGTACAATTAAAAATGTAGTCTATGTCTGGGAAACTGCCCCCTAGAAGTGTCAAAACAACCCCCCCCTTTTCCTTTCAAACACCTTAATTCAACTAAATCAGCCTTATAAAAGTGTCAAGCACATACTGACTAAGCCAATGAAGCAGGGTGAATAGCTGGGAAACTTCCCCAAGTGCACAAATCAGCCAAGAGTGAACACATGAAGTGTTTTCTGCTGGGTCTGTATTCAGGAACAGAAGGTTCATGTGCTCAAAGACTGACACCAGAACATCAGTTGTTCCCATGGCCTTGTCCTCATTTTCAGCTCTGATTGGGTTTTACCATAATGCCAAATGGCTAATAGACAGGCTGATGATAACATCACATGTTTGACATTTGGATTGGGCTGAATTAGTGGTTTGTTTGTGTCAATGAGGGCTTTGTGTCCTAGAGAGCTCACAAATATTCCCCATTCTGTGGGTTTCCATTGCCTTTTCCAAACCCAATACAAAAACTCTCTGTATCTTCTCAGAACTAAGCACAGATGCCAAAGCTCTATAATGACAAGTCTTTCACTCTCTCTTCTTGCTGTGTGGTGAAAGGAAATGGACATGTAGGAAAGGGTAGATTTGTGGTTAACCAATAAACTGCACCAAACACTATTACTTATTCCCTTTTTGTGAGTGTTTATGATACCCTGATTGAAGAACAGTGACTACTTCCTCCTACTTGGACGAGTCGGCGCTGTGAATTTGTACTTATTAACTCACTCTCAATTGGGGGATAAAGGGGGGGATAAAGGGGGAATAAGGGGGGGGGTGGCATCTACCCTCTTTCTTTCTACATGTCCTTGTTTTGTATGTCGTGTTTTGTATTATTTGTTTTGCACCCAGAACTCTGGGTCTTGTTCCTGTATGCTCTTTTATGTTTTGATAAGAATTGTATACCTGTCTTGTATACCTATACACCATTCTTGTGTGTGTTAAATAAAAAATATTTGAAACAAAAGAAGAACAGTGACTACACAAATGGCCAGTTACATCATGACATACCACAAAAAGGACAGTTAACCTATTGTTTTGCATGGGGAACAAATGCGTATCTTCTCGTCTGATAGGCATATACATTTCAACCTTACAGTATGCCCTGACACAAACTCCAGGGAAGTTCCATGTTAAATATCTAAATCCTGATATCAGTGTGTGTTGTTTAGTTAGGGGAAGAGATTCTGCATGCCCTGACAGTCAGGTAGGTTTACAGTATGAAAGATGAAGGGTGGGCACGCAAAGCGAACATGAAGTTTCCAATCATTATCCCTCCATTAGCCTCTAACCAGTGGTTCGGTACAAGTGCTCGCTGCATGCTATTTCCTTCTTTTAAAAAAAATACATTTTGTTCAAAAATGTTCTGGAGAGATCCATCAAAGTCAATAATACGGTATGAAAATAAGAAAGATTCAATGTCAAATGGTGTCAGTGACATCCTCCAGATAGTTTCAGTATGGTATGGTTACACTGTCTCCAAGTCTACTGTATTCACCTACCTCAGTGGAAATCTAAACTAGGTATCCAAAAACCATTGAATTATTTGTCAGAGCGGTTCAAATCCTCATGTGACATGTAGCTCCTGTGAAGGAATAATCCTCTAGCTCCTTGTTAGTCCAGGCAACAGGAAGCCTGGGAAGATGACTGCATGCTAACCTGAAAGTTAATAAGGGCTTCTCTGCCAGGGGCCACCTAATCAGCATGGAAATCATAAATGGCTTTTAACAGCATGTCGCCCTCCTCTGCAGATGTGCTCTGCAACACAGACCAGTTAAGGTTTTCACACAGTGCAATGCTACAGCTTTGTATTTCACAAATGTGCCGTGATAATAAAGTACCAGTCCATGGTGCACACATGGTGTGAGAATTGAACTACTGTTGGAATGCATACAAACTTATCCTTTAAGAGTTTTTAAGTATAAATACAGATGCATACACATACACACTTACACACCAGAGGGTAGTGCGGTCTGCACAACGCATCACCGGGGGAAAACTACCTGCCCTCCAGGACACCTACAGCACCCGATGTCACAGCAAGGCCAAAAAGATCTTCAAGGACAACAACCATCTGAGCCACTGCCTGTTCACCCCGCAATCATCCAGAAGGCGAGGTCAGTACAGGTGCATCAAAGCAGGGAACCGAGAGACTAAAAAACAGCTTCTATCTCAAGGCCATCTTCTATCTCAAGGACTATTAAACAGCCATCACTAACATAGAGAGGCTGCTGCCAACATACAGACTCAAATCTCTGGCCACTTAAATAACTTAATAAAGGTTATCACTTGTCACTTTAAATAACGGCACTTTAATCATTTTTACATAGAGGTATCACTAGTCACTTTAAATAACGGCACTTTAATCATTTTTACATAGAGGTATCACTAGTCACTTTAAATAACGGCACTTTAATAATGTTTACATAGAGGTATCACTAGTCACTTTAAATAACGCCACTTTAATAATGTTTACATATCCTACATTTCTCATATGTACACACACCTTTTCTAGGTATCTTTTTCCCAACTGTCAGATGAAAGTGGTCCTACATGTGATCCTAGAGGATTGTATCTCTTTTCTGATATCTGGCAGGTGTGGTATTAACAGTTAAGGACAGCACATTATTTATAATGAGGGATACCGGGAGAAAATCTGACCTCTCTGAAATGAAAATGTATGGCCCTCCTTTCAGTCAAATATATTTTTACCCTGAACCCTCCCCATAGCCAAAAGAATAATGAAAACATAAAGTAGATAGCAGAGAACATGCCTACTGTTTTACCCTCACTCCTAGGACAGGCCAGAGCGTTCAATGTGCAGTTTTAGAAACTGTTATTCGTCTTATAAGCATTATATGGCAACATAGCATGAACGGTAGAAGGGGGTCCTCCTCCAGATCTTTTTGTGGACATTTTTTTACAAAGCATTTCCTGCAATTCTGCACATTTTGACATGATTTATTATGCCTCTCTTGAGGGGTATATGGAGGGGTATTTTGAAAACAGAATAAGTGGAAAGGAATAAAGGCGTTAGCATGCTTCCCATCAGGTCTGACCGGTTTGTGTTTAGTATGACGATATTTTGTGATGTTTTTGTTCATTTTTTGTCTTTGGCAACAGATGTTTGGTAGCTGAAGTCTACGCTCCTTCGTTGGTGATTGGTCAACTGTAGTGGTGATCTTCTCGATTCAGCCCGAAATTCAGTGTGTATTCAATATAGCAAATGACAACAACACCAACTTCAAGCATGGCTGGACTGAGGAGGTACAAAAGTACCTGCACCTCTACAATTCTAGCCATGCATTATATAAAGACCCGCATGTAAAGGCCAATTCATGGAGTGATATTGCAGAGATGCTTGGTTCCGACCCAATCACTTGCTGGAAAAAGTGGGGTAATATGCAGGCCAAGTTCATCAAGGAAAAGAAAATAACCAAGGGCGATGCCACTAGAACGGCTATTCCAGAAATGTTGCTGCAGCTTTCCTGTCTTGTTCGGCACATGATGCATGGGTAGTTGGAAAGCAACATGCTGTCTTCACCAGACATGTAAGTTGTTGTATTTTCTATTGTAGTCAAGGAAAAGAGTAGCCATATTTGATAACAATAGCTTGCCAGCTAGCTAGCTAGCCAAGCAGCATACTTGTGCAGAGAAAGCAAGCCAACCAACTAATCTAAAGATCTTTACAATTTTTGGTCAAACATAATTTTGTCAGATAAGGAAAATCATAAGCTTCCCACGTTGTTAACACCGAAGTCAAAGTTTGGTAGCAAGGTCCAGCTAGCTAAAATGTTGCAAAAGTTTGAGCAGAGTTGAGTAACTAGGCCAGACCTACACAACTCTGCTCAAATGTATGCAACATTATAGTCTATTGTTGTCTTGGTTAATGATATTTCATATGTTGTTCATTGATCGTTTGGATATGTGTACTAACGAGCCCTATACTTCGGCCCCTAGCCTTATCCCACACTGAGCTATAGTGCAGAATGGGAAACTTTCTCCATACAGTACCTGGGATGTTCTATCCTGGGCCCACCTCTAAGACCTACTCCACTGGCTTGCTCCTCACCAATGCCACAGAGCAGCAGCAGTAGTACCAGGGGTATGAGAAGGGAGAAAATAAATGCAGACTCAGCCCTTGACACATCACTCAAAAATGCATTGCAAATGATTGAAGACAGATCTCAAGATCTGCACCGAGGTAAATAATTTCAGACTCTCCTCCTTTATTCTGATCTCCAATCCTCTCTTCTGTTGTTATTTTTCCTCCTTTCCCCACCATGCACACTGCTCTCCACAGACACTCCTCTAATCCCCCCCCCTCCCCCCATCCTCTCCACAGGGCCCCGGCACAGAAAGGTGATTTCATCGCCAAAATTGCGGGAGGAATTTGATCACCATTTGCATGACTTCAAGAAGAGGACATGGACCGACTGGGACAACAGTGAAATTAACAACTTGTTTTGTTGTTGTTCAGACATCTCAGGAGTCAGACAAATCAAATCAAATGTTATTTGTCACATACACATGGTTAGCAGATGTTATTGCGAGTGTAGCGAAATGCTTGTGCTTCTAGTTCCGACAATGCAGTAATAACCAACAAGTAATCTATCTAACAATTCCAAAACTACTACCTTATAGACACAAGTGTAAGGGGATAAAGAATATGTACATAAAGATATATGAATGAGTGATGGTACAGAGCAGCATAGGCAAGATACAGTAGATGGTATTGAGTACAGTATATACATATGAGATGAGTATGTAAACAAAGTGGCATAGTTAAAGTGGCTAATGATACATGTATTACATAAAGATGCAGTAGATGATATAGAGTACAGTATATACGTATACATATGAGATTAATAATGTAGGGTATGTAAACATTATATTAGGTAGCATTGTTTAAAGTGGCTAGTGATATATTTTACATCATTTCCCATCAATTCCCATTATTAAAGTGGCTGGAGTTGAGTCAGTGTGTTGGCAGCAGCCACTCAATGTTAGTGGTGGCTGTTTAACAGTCTGATGGCCTTGAGATAGAAGCTGTTTTTCAGTCTCTCGGTCCCAGCTTTGATGCACCTGTACTGACCTCGCCTTCTGGATGATAGCGGGGTGAACAGGCAGTGGCTCGGGTGGTTGTTGTCCTTGATGATCTTTATGGCCTTCCTGTGACATCGGGTGGTGTAGGTGTCCTGGAGGGCAGGTAGTTTGCCCCCGGTGATGCGTTGTGCAGACCTCACTACCCTCTGGAGAGCCTTACGGTTGTGGGCGGAGCAGTTGCTGTACCAGGCGGTGATACAGCCCGACAGGATGCTCTCGATTGTGCATCTGTAGAAGTTTGTGAGTGCTTTTGGTGAAAAGCCGAATTTCTTCAGCCTCCTGAGGTTGAAGAGGCGCTGCTGTGCCTTCTTCACGATGCTGTCTGTGTGGGTGGACCATTCAGTTTGTCTGTGATGTGTACGCCAAGGAACTTAAAACTTACTACCCTCTCCACTACTGTTCCATCGATGTGGATAGGGGGGTGTTCCCTCTGCTGTTTCCTGAAGTCCACAATCATCTCCTTAGTTTTGTTGACGTTGAGTGTGAGGTTTTTTTCCTGACACCACACTCCGAGGGCCCTCACCTCCTCCCTGTAGGCCGTCTCGTCGTTGTTGGTAATCAAGCCTACCACTGTTGTGTCGTCCGCAAACTTGATGATTGAGTTGGAGGCGTGCGTGGCCACGCAGTCGTGGGTGAACAGGGAGTACAGGAGAGGGCTCAGAACGCACCCTTGTGGGGCCCCAGTGTTGAGGATCAGCGGGGTGGAGATGTTGTTGCCTACCCTCACCACCTGGGGGTGGCCCGTCAGCATCGTCTGTGGACCTATTTGGGCGGTAAGCAAATTGGAGTGGGTCTAGGGTTCAGGTAGGGTGGAGGTGATATGGTCCTTGACTAGTCTCTCAAAGCACTTCATGATGACGGAAGCGGTAGTCGTTTAGCTCAGTTACCTTAGCTTTCTTGGGAACAGGAACAATGGTGGCCCTCTTGAAGCATGTGGGAACAACAGACTGGGATAGGGATTGATTGAATATGTCCGTAAACACACCAGACAGCTGGTCTGCGCATGCTCTGAGGGCGCGGCTGGGGATGCCGTCTGGGCCTGCAGCCTTGCGAGGGTTGACACGTTTAAATGTTTTCCTCACGTCGGCTGCAGTGAAGGAGAGTCCGCATGTTTTGGTTGCGGGCCGTGTCCGTGGCACTGTATTGTCCTCAAAGCGGGCAAAAAAGTTATTTAGTCTGCCTGGGAGCAAGACATCCTGGTCTGTGACGGGGCTGGTTTTCTTTTTGTAATCCATGATTGACTGTAGACCCTGCCACATACCTCTTGTGTCTGAGCCGTTGAATTGAGATTCTACTTTGTCTCTATACTGACGCTTAGCTTGTTTGATTGCCTTGCGGAGGGAATAGCTACACTGTTTGTATTCGGTCATGTTTCCGGTCACCTTGCCCTGATTAAAAGCAGTGGTTCGCGCTTTCAGTTTCTCGCGAATGCTGCCATCAATCCACAATTTCTGGTTTGGGAATGTTTTAATCGTTGCTATGGGAACGACATCTTCAACGCACGTTCTAATGAACTCGCTCACCAAATCAGCGTATTCGTCAATGTTGTTGTTTGATGCAATACGAAACATATCCCAGTCCACGTGATGGACGCAGTCTTGGAGTGTGGAATCAGCTTGGTCGGACCAGCGTTGAACAGACCTCAGCACGGGAGCTTCTTGTTTTAGTTTCTGTCTGTAGGCAGGGATCAACAAAATGGAGTCGTGGTCAGCTTTTCCGAAAGGAGAGCGGGGCAGAGCCTTATATGCGTAGCGGAAGTTAGAAGGTTAGGTCCAAGGTTTTTCCAGCCCTGGTTGCGCAATCGATATGCTGATACAATTTAGGGAGTCTTGTTTTCAGATTAGCCTTGTTAAAATCCCCAGCTACAATGAATGCAGCATCAGGATATATGGATTCCAGTTTGCAAAGAGTCAAATAAAGTTCGTTCAGAGCCATCGATGTGTCTGCCTGGGGGGGAATATATACGGCTGTGATTATAATCGAAGAGAATTGCCTTGGTAGATAATGCGGTCGACATTTGATTGTGAGGACTTCTAAATCAGGTGAACAGAAGGACTTGAGTTCCTGTATGTTGTTGTGGCCACACCACGTCTCGTTAACCATGAAGCATATGCCCCCGCCCCTCTTCTTACCAGAAAGATGTTTGTTTCTGTCGGCGCGATGTGTGGAGAAACCAGCTGGCTGCACCGACTCCGATAGCGTCTCTCCAGTGAGCCATGTTTCCGTGAAGCAAAGAACGTTACAGTCTCTGATGTCCCTCTGGAATGCTACCCTTGCTCGGATTTCATCAACCTTGTTGTCAAGAGACTGGACATTGGCGAGAAGAATGCTAGGGAGTGGTGCACGATGTGCCCGTCTCCGGAGTCTGACCAGAAGACCGCTTCGTTTCCCCCTTTTACGAAGTCGTTTTTTTGGGTCGCCGGCTGGGATCCATTCCATTGTCCTGGGTGAAAGGCAGAACAAAGGATCCGCTTCGCGAAAGTCATATTCTTGGTCGTACTGATGGTGAGTTGACGCTGCTCTTATATTCAGTAGTTCTTCTCGACTGTATGTAATGAAACCTAAGATGACCTGGGGTACCAATGTAAGAAATAACATGTAAAAAAAAAAAACTGCATAGTTTCCTAGGAACGCGAAGCAAGGCGGCCATCTCTGTCGGCGCTGGACACTAGACACTTTCATTTTATTCCATATTCCATAGACACTTTTGTTGTTTACATGTCTGTTTTTCGCAGACACATTTGTGCTATTGTACAAATAATATCATTTATTTTCTGACACTATGCCCAAAACGAATGCGTGCATGTGTCTGCGTGCGCCATCATGTGCAAATTGATTTTGTCCCCCCACACCAAACGCGATCACGACACGCAGGTTGAAGTATCAAAACAAACTGTGAACCAATTATATTAATTTGGGGACAGGTTGAAAATCATGAAACATTTATGGTAATTTAGCTAGCTAGCTTGCAGTTGCTAGCTAATTCGTCCAATTTAGCTAGCTAGCTGTTGCTAAAAAAATTGTCCAGGGATATAAACATTGAGTTGTTATTTTACCTGAAATGCACAAGGTTCTCTACTCCGACAATTAATCCACACATAAAACGGACAACCAAATCGTTTCTAACTTTCATAATAAGGTGTATTACCACAACCGACTGACTGACCTCAGTTCATCTTTCAATCTCCCATGTGGGTATAACCAATGAGATAGCACGTGGGTATATGCTTCTAAAAGCCAATGAGGGGAAGGGAGAGGCAGGACTTGCATCGCGTTTGGCGTCACAAATAGAAGCAACTTCTATTTTAACACTTGACGACGCAGACGCTCGTTGGCGCTCACGAGCAGTGTGGGTGCAATGATTGAATAACATGTATGTGTAATTTTATTTTGCTATGCTAGCGCATGTGACGCGTCCGATTTGGGTAGCGTGTGAGACTTTAATTATATTTAATTGACATGTGTTGTTTACATTTCTGTTCTTAGCAGACACTGTTATATTCTTCAGAAATATTATTATTATTATTCATAAATATTTGTAGTTACACCCTGACACTTCAATTATATTTCCTTCTCAAATGGATTGTTCGGATCCTGGATGCTGATTGGTTGATATGTGGGAGTTGTGGGACAAAAATAACATGACATCTTAATGTCATAATTCCCCTGTCCCACAGCCCAGGCAGGAAATTCATGAACTATATCTCTCTTGGGAAAAAAACATCTACACATTATTTTTCCATGCTAATATTTGGTTTGCAACAGTCTGGGTTGTATAAACCTACCTGTCTGCATCTATGACATGTGCAACAATGTATAATTTTACAAATGCAATCTCTCCAGTGCCAGTAGGCTGGCTAGCCCTAGAATGAACGTGAAATTAATAATTCACCATGGAAACTGTAAACACTTAGAATTCCATTAATTTATTAACCAGCGCAGTGTGCCCTATTGGATATTTATTCAATCATCTCTAAACTCTCATCATCATTGAATTTCTGCTAGCTAGCTACATACCAGTGATTCGTTTAGCGTAGTAACGTTGGGCTGGTTGTTAGTTATTTTCTCATGTTTTGATCCAGTCGTTAATCATTCTATTCATTTGACATAACTATGCTAAACAAATCATTTGCATATAGCTAGCTAGCAGAGATTCAATTATGTTGAGAGACAAGAACTTAAATAAATAATGATTTACACAACTCCTGCATATCAACCAATCAGCATCTAGGATCAAAACAACCAGTTTTATAATGTGGTTTACTTTAAGAGCCCAGGTGGAAGAATACATTTAAAAAAAATTGTGCTGAAAAAGGTCTGTTTCCTCATCTCAATACAATGTGTTTCAATGCATTCTATTTGAACATTAATTAAGTGCTGACAACTTTGAGAAGAGCTTTGTGCCACAGCTTTTAACGACTTTCTTCTACTTGTGTGGGGTAGTTCAATCAAATCTAAATTAAAAACATTTTTCTTCACCTTTATTTAACCAGGTAGGCCAGTTGAGAACAATTTCTCATTTTCAACTGAGACCTGGCCAAGGTAAAGCACATAAGTGTGACACTAACAACAACACAGAGTTACATATAGAATAAACACAATACAGTCAATAACACAATAGAAAAGTCTAGATACAGTGTGTGCAAATGAGGTAAGATTAGGGAGGTAAGGCAATAAATAGGCCATAGTGGCAAAATAATTACAATTTAACAATTAAACACTGGAGTGATGGATGTGCAGAAGATGAATGTGCAAGTAGAGATACTGGGGTGCAAAGGAGCAAAAAAACAAAAAACAATATGGGGATGAGGTAGTTGGGTCGGCTATTTACAGATGGGCTATGTACAGGTGCAATGATCGGTAAGCTGCTCTGACAGCTGATGCTTAAAGTTAGTGAGGGAGATTTAAGCTTCAGTGATTTTTGCAATTCATTATGGTCATTAGCAGCAGAGAACTGGAAGGAAAGGCGACCAAAGGAGGAATTGGCTTTGGGGGTGACCAGTGAAATATACCTGCTGGAGCACGTGCTACGGGTGGGTGCTGCTATGGTGACCAGTGAGCTGAGATAAGGCGGGGCTTCACCTCGCAAAGACTTACAGATGACCTTGAGCCAGTGGGTTTGGCGATGAATATGAAGCGAGGGCCAGCCAACGAGAGCATACAGGTCGCAGTGCTGGGTAGTATATGGGGCTTTGGTGACAAAATGGATGGCACTGTGATAGACTGCATCCAATTTGCTGAGTAGAGTGTTGAAGGCTATTTTGTAAATGATATCGCCAAAGTCAAGGATCGGTAGGATAGTCAGTTTTACGAGGGTATGTGAGGCAGCATGAGTGAAGGCTTTCTTGCGAAATAGGAAGCCGATTCTATATTTAATTTTGGATTGGAGTTGCTTAATGTGAGTCTGGAAGGAGAGTTTACAGTCTAAACAGACACCTAGGTATTTGTAGTTGTCCACATATTCTAAGTCAGAACCGTCCAGAGTAGTAATGCTAGACGGGCGGGCAGGTACTGGCAGCGACACCCCTCCACAACATTCCGCTGAAAAGGCAGCGTGCAGAATTCAAAAATATTTTTTAGAAATATGTAACTTTCATACATTAACAAGTGCAATACACCAAATGAAAGATAAACTTCTTGTTAATCTATCCATCATGTCCGATTTCAAAAAGGCTTTACAGCAAAAGCACAACATATGATTATGTTAAGTCAGAGCCAAGTCACAAAAACACACACAGCCATTTTTCCAGCCAAAGAGAGTTACATAAAGAGTCACATAAAGCAGAAATATAGATCAAATTAATCACTGACCTTTGATAATCTTCATCAAATGACACTCATAGTACATCATTACACAATACATGTATGTTTTGTTCGATAAAGTGCATATTTATATCCAAAAATTTCAGTTTACATTGGCGCGTTACGTTCAGTAATGTTTTGCTTCCAGAGAGCCACATCAATTTACAGAAATACTCATAATAAACATTGATAAAAGATACAAGTGTTATTTGCAGAATTAAAGATATACTTCTCCAGATTTCAAAAAAACTTTACAGAAAAAGCAAACCATGCAATAATCTGAGTACGGCGCTCAGACAACAAATCAAGCCAAACAGATATCCGCCATGTTGGAGTCAACAGAAGTCACAAATAGCATTATAAATACTTACCTTTGATGATCTTCATCAGAATGCACTCCCAGGAATCCCAGTTTCACAATAAATGTTTGATTTGTTCGATAAAGTTCATCTTTATGTCCAAATACCTCCTTTTTGTTAGCGCGTTCAGCCCAGTATTCCAAATTCATGACGCGTGATCACTAGGAGCAGACGAAAAGTCAAAAAGTTCTGTTACATTCCGTAGAAACTTGTCAAACGAAGTATATAATCAATCTTTAGGATGTTTTTAACATAAATCTTCAATAATGTTCCAACCGGAGAATTCCTTTGTCTTCAGAAATGCAATGGAACTCAAGCTAACTCTCACGTGAACGCGCGTCACCAGCTCATGGCACTCTGCCAGACCACTGACTCAAAGAGCCCTCATTCCCCCCTCCTTCACAGTAGATGCATCAAACAAGCTTCTAAAGACTGTTGACATCTAGTTGGAAGCCTTAGGAAGTGCAATTTGACCCCATAGACACTGTGTATTCGATAGACCAAGAGTTGAAAAACTACAAACCTCAGAATTCCCACTTCCTGGTTGGATTTTTCTCAGGTTTTTGCCTGCCATATGAGTTCTGTTATACTCACAGACATCATTCAAACAGTTTTAGAACCTTCAGATTGTTTTCTATGCATATAGAAATAATATGCATATATTAGCAACTGGGACTGAGTAGCAGGCAGTTTACTCTGGGCACGCTTTTCATCCAAACGTGAAAATGCTGCCCCCTATCCCAAACAGGTTAACCTGGTTAACCACAGTGTCCAAAGAAGGGCCAGAAGTATACAGAACGGTGTCGTCAGCATAGAGATGGATCAGATAACCACCAGCAGCAAGAGTGACATCATTGATGTATACAGAGAAAAGAGTCGGCCCGAGAATTGAACCCCTTGGCACCCCAATAGAGACTGCCGGAGGTCCGGACAACAGGCCCTTCAATTTGACACACTGGACTCTGTCTGAGAAGTAGTTGGTGAACCAGGCGAGGCAGTCATTTTAGAAACTAAGGCTGTTGAGTCTGCCTTAAAGAATGCGGTGATTGACAGAGTCGAAAGCCTTGGCCAGGTTGATGAATACAACTGCACAGTATTGTCTTTTATCGATTGCGGTTATGATATCGTTTAGGATCTTGACCGTGGCTGAGGTGCACCCATGACCAGCTCGGATGCACACTAATACATAATATTTTCAAGTTATATTTTATTAACCAGATTACAACTCATTTTAATACAAAGTACTTTGGAAGAAGAACTGAGTGAGTCTGTGAGCAGTCCAAACAAAAGCCAATTCTGCATGATTAGCTGGCCTTGGGTTAAGTTGTCCTTTCCTAACCATGTCTTCCTGCCATGGCACATGTCCAGGGGGAGAGGAATAAGTCTCTTAGCTTGTTTCTTGTTTCACTTGCAAGCCATGTCGCCCTGGCATAAGGTCTCCCTGGCTTTTGGAGATTTTGGTCCCCTGCCAGAACCCTCCACTCTCCAAGTTGGTAGTTGCCAGAAGGGAGGGGCGTGCAAGCAAAAGTAGGAGGCATGCATCTTGCAATCAGCTCAAGAGCTTCATCATTGGAGGACAAGTAGTTGTGGAGGGCCACACATGCCTTCACAATGTTCTTGCAGCCATGATGTTGAATGCATTCTATATGACATTCTCTATGACTCTCCGACAACAAGAGTGGCAGTAGTTGTAGGTATGCCCAGGTTCATTGAGATGGACACCTGTGAAAGAGAGGTAACAAGATAATTTATGTCAGATATAAACTATAGCTTACTTGGTCAACAAAAAAACAAAAAACACCATACCATTTCCCTTGGAACCATATTCCAAAAGAGGTGCATACATGTATGCAGCAACGAGGGAAATTTGAAACAGAACAGAAGTTAAACAGATTCCAACATTCTATGATCAACATACCTGGATAAGGACGTGTGAGATTCTCAAGTAGGGGGAAAGCTGCATCTCTCAGGAAAACATGGACTTGGTGTTTTTCTACCTGGCAGGACATGCGCGAGTACAACTGGTGTAGACTTCACAGTGAAATGCTTGTTTATGAGCCCTTCCCAACATTGACAAGTTTAAAAATAGGAACACAAGAGAAATAAAATTAAATACACCAGAAAGGAGCTATGTACAGGGAGTACCAGTACTAGATCAATGTGCAGAGGTACAAATTATTTGAGGTAGATATGTATATGAAGGCAGGGTAAAGTGACTAGGCGTCAGGATAGATAATAATAAGTGTAAAATTAAGAAAAGAGTAGCAGCAGCAAATTGTGCTTATAAGTGTGTGTGTGCGTGTGGATGTGTGTGTGTAATGTGTATGCATGTGTGTTTGTGTTGTGTTGTGTTGGTTTGTGTGTGTTATGTGTGTGTGGGCGTATGTAGTGTATGTGTATGGGTTTTGTGTGGGAGTGTCAATCTAGTGTGCGTGAGTGTGTACTGTGTATGCTTTGTATATAGAGTCCAGTGAGTGTGTGTAGGGTCAGTGCAAGACAGAGTCAGTGCTGATAGTTTGTGTACCGTTAATTGACGGGTTTAGCAGTCTGGCAATTAAGCAGTCTTATGGCTTGGGGGTAGAAGCGGTCTCAGAGCTAGATGATGCTCCGGTACTGTGTGCCTGTAACGGGATTCTTCCGTCGAAGGAGAGGCGGACCAATACGCAGTGTGGTTGAAGTTTGTGGTTTTTTAATAAGAAAAACTATACATGAACAAACTACAAAACAATAAATGTGAAAACCCGAAACCAGTCCCGTGTGGTACAAACACTGACACAGGAGACAATCACCCACAAAACCCAACACCAAACAGGCTACCTAAATATGGTTCCCAATCAGAGACAATGACTAACACCTGCCTCTGATTGAGAATCATATCAGGCCAAACACAGAAACAGACAAACTAGACACACAACATAGAATGCCCACTCAGATCACACCCTGACCAAACAAAACATAGAAACATACAAAGCAAACTATGGTCAGGGTGTGACAGTGCCGGGCGGTAGCAGAGTGAACAATCTGATATAGAGGTCCTTGATGGCAGGGAGCTAGGCCACAGTGATGTACCGTGCTGTCCGCACCACCATCTGTAGCGCTTTGCTGTCAAAGGCGGTGCATTTGCCATTCCAAGCGGTGATGCAGCAAGTCAAAATGTACTTGATGATGCAGCTGTAGAACTTTGAGGATCCGAGGGCCCATGTCAAATCTTCTCAGCTTCCTGGAGGGGAAGAGGTGCTGCCGTGTCTTCTTCACGATTGTGGGGGATTTGTGTGGACCATGTTAAGTCCTTAGTGATGTGGACGCCAAGGAACTTGGAGCTCTCGACCCGCTCCATAACAGCCCTGTCGATGTAGATGGAGGCGTGCTCTCCCCTCTTTCTCATATAGTCCACGATCACCTCCTTGGTCTTACTGTCATTGAGGGACAGGTTGTTGTCTTGGCACCACACTGCTAAGTCTCTGACCTCCTCCCTGTAGGCTGACTCATCGCCATCCGTGATCAGGCCTACCACCGTTGTGTCGCCAGCAAACTTGATGATGGTTTTGGATATTCTATTATATTCACATAAGGTCGCCGGACAAGACGGCTGCCACAAAACGTTATGTTTGGCGTAAAAGCAACACAGCTCATCACCCTGAACACACCATCCCCACTGTCAAACATGGTGGTGGCAGCATCATGGTTTGGGCCTGCTTTTCTTCAGCAGGGACAGGGAAGATGGTTAAAATTGATGGGAAGATGGATGGAGCCAAATACAGGACCATTCTGGAAGAAAACCTGATGAAGTCTGCAAAAGACCTGAGACTGGGACGGAGATTTTTCTTCCAACAAGACAATGATCCAAAACATAAAGCAAAATCTACAATGGAATGGTTAAAAAATAAACATATCCAGGTGTTAGAATGGCCAAGTCAAAGTCCAGACCTGAATCCAATCGAGAATCTGTGGAAAGAACTGAAAACTGCTGTTCACAAATGCTCTCCATCCAACCTCACTGAGCTCGAGCTGTTTTGCAAGGAGGAATGGGAAAAAATGTCAGTCTCTCGATGTGCAAAACTGATAGAGACATACCCCAAGCGACTTACAGCTGTAATCGCAGCAAAGGTGGCGCTACAAAGTATTAACTTAAGGGGGCTGAATAATTTTGCACGCCCAATTTTTCAGTTTTTGATTTGTTAACCTCTTAGTCCGCCCCATCCCGCATGCGGTATCGTTACTACAGCCTCAAGGTCATTAGCATAACGCAACATTAGCGATTTTTAAAAATCGCAAATGAAACGAAATAAATATGCCTATTCTCAAGCTTATCCTTTTCTTAACAATCCTGTCGTCTCAGATTTTCAAAATATGCTTTAGAACCAGAGAAAATCACTAATTTGTGTAAGAGTGGTGATAGCTAGCTTAGCGTTAGCATTAGCATTTAGCACGCAACATATTCACAAAAACCAGCCAAGGAATCAAATAAAATAATTTACCTTTGAAGAACTTCAGATGTTTCAATGAGGAGACTCTCAGTTACATAGCAGATGTCCAGTTTTTCCTGAAAGATTCTTGTGTAGGACACATCGTTCCCTTTTGTTACTATGCATATGGCTACCGAAACTAACCGAAAATTCAGTCACCTACATGTCGAACTTTTTTCCGAATTAACTCCATAATATTGACTGAAACATGGAAAACGTTGTTTGAATCAATCCTGAAGGTGGTTTGTCATATTTCTCTCCGTTGAAAGCACCGTCCTTGTAGCCTGGTTTGTTCTGAGATTTGAATGGAAAAATACCGGGACCTGACTTTTGCGCACCAATTGCCACGCAGCCACCTAGCGGGACACCTGGTAAATGTAGTCTCTTATGGTCAATCTTCCAATGATATGCCTACAAATACGTCACAATGCTGCAGAGACCTTGGGGAAACAAGAGAAAGAGTCCGTTGATTCCTGTCGCATTCACAGCCATATAAGGCGATCATGGAAAACGTAGCCTCAGAAATCCTGTGCATTTCCTGGTCGGTCATACATCTTGGTTTTGCCCGAAACATTTGTTCTAAGGGACTCACAGTGAAAATCTTTGCATTTCTGGAAACGTAAGACTGTCTTCTTTCCAAAGCTATCAATTCCAAGCATATTCGAGCATCTTTTCGTGACAAAATATTGCGCTTAAAACGGGCACGTCTTTTTATCCAAAAATGAAATACTGCCCCTATAGGACTAACAGGTTAAAAAAGTTTGAAATATCCAATAAATGTCGTTCCACTTCATGACTGTGTCCCACTTGTCGTTGATTCTTCACAAAAAAATACAGTTTTATATCTTTATGTTTGAAGCCTGAAATGTGGCAAAAGGTCGCAAAGTTCAAGGGGGCCGAATACTTTCGCAAGGCACTGTATATCCTGCCAACGGGACATTAAAAACTGTAATATCTTATATTTCACAGAGTTGTGGCTGAATGACGACATGAATAACATACAGCTTGTGGGTTTTAAGCTGTATCGGCAGGATAGAACATCCGCCTCTGGTAAGACAAGGTGTGAGGGTCTATATATATTTGTATATATATATATATATAAACAGCTGGTGCACAGAATCAAATGAAGTTTCAAGGTTTTGCTTATCCATGATAAGCTGTAGACAACATTATTTACCAAGAGTTTTCATCTATATTACTCGTAGCTGTCTATTTACCACCACAAACCGATGCTGGCACAAAGACAGGGGTAAAAAAATCTAGACCACCTTTATTCCACACACAGAGACGCGTACAAATCTCTCCCTCACCCTCCATTTTGCAAATCTGACCATGATTATATCCTCCTGATTCCTGCTTACAATCAAAAACTAAAGCAGGAAGCACCAGTGACTCAGTCAATAAAAAAGTGGTCAGGTGAAGCAGATGCTAAGCTACAGAACTGTTTTGCTAGCACAGACTGGAATATGTTCCTGGGATTCATCCGATGGCATTTAGGAGTTTATCACATCAGTCACCAGCTTTTTTAATAAGTGCATCGACGAAGTCGTCTCCATAGTGACAGTACGTCCATATCCCAATCAGAAGCCACGGATTACAGGGAACATCCGCACTTTCAAGGAGCGCGACACTAAGGGGACGCTTCTAAGAAATCCCGCTACAACCACTGACGAACCATCAAGCAGGCAAAGTGGCAATACAAGACTAAGATCGAACCCTACTATACCGGCTTTGACACTCGTCAGATGTGACAGGACTTGCAAACTATCACAGACTACAAGAGGAAACCCAGCCATGAGCTGCCCAGTGACACAAGCCTGCCAAGCAAGCTAAATGCCCTCTATGCTCACTTCGAGGCAAGCGACACTGAACCATGTCTGAGAGCACCAGCTGTTCCGGATGACTGTATGATCACGCTCTCCATAGCCAATGTGAGTAAGACCTTAAAACAGGGTAAATTTCACAAGGCCACTTGGCCAGACAGATTACTCAGAGCATGTGCTGGCAAGTGTCTTCACTGAAATGTTCAACCTCTCCCTGACCCAGTCTGTAATACCTACATGTTTCAAGCAAACCACAATAGACCCTGTGCCCAAGAACGCCAAGGTAACCTGTCTAAATGACTATCGCCCTGTAGCAATCACCTGTAGCCATGAAATAATTTTCAAGGCTGGTCATGGCTCATATCTATACCATCATCCCAGACATCCCAGACCCACTCCAATTCCCATACCGCCCCAACAGATCCACATATGACACAATCTCTATTGCACCACACTGCCCTTCCACTTGTGAGAATGTTGTTCATTGACTACAGCTCAGCGTTCACCCATGACTGCATGGCCATGCACAACTCCAACACCATCATTAAGTGTGCCGACGACACGATGGTGGTAGGCCTGATCAGAAACAACGATGAGACAGCCTATAGGGAGGAGGTCAGAGACCTGGCAATGTGGTGCCAGGACAACAACTTCTCTCTCAACATCAGTAAGACAAAGGAGCTGATCGTGGACTACAGGAAACGAAGGGCCGAGCACGCCCCCCCATTCACATTTCCGGGCCCTGTTTTGTTGGGCATTATTTTCTGTGCGATATTAAAAGTGCACGTCTTCCTGTGGAACTATATGCTCTCTGCGCCTGATCCTTCCCTCACGTACCAAGTTACCCGTGACAGAATCCCGCACCTTTGGAATGGAATCAGCAGGAGCAGCCGCTCCTCCTCTCCCGTCGATGGAGGAGAGGGTCCTCCACCACACCAGCATTTGATGATGGAGAGGATGGACCGATGGGAAAGGAGTGGCTTTCCCACCTCATCTCCAGCACCCCCTCCACCAGCACCTCCTACCCCTGCTACAGCATCCAGTTCTGCGTCTGGCGCTCCCTAGGGAGTATGATGGGACGGCGGCTGGGTGTCAGGAGTTCCTCCTCCAACTAGAACTATACCTGACGACCGTCCATCCTACTCCCTCCGGGGAGGAGAGCGTGAGTGTCCTCGTCTCCTGACTGCCGGGACGAGCCCTGGAGTGGGCGAACGCAGTGTGGAATGGCCCAGACTCGGCGAGGGATCATTACCCTGAGTTCACCCGCCGATTCCGAGCAGTGTAATAGGCCACCACCGCTGTAGCCTCAGAGAGGACGTCCGCATGTAGCTAGCGTGTCGGGACACCACCCACAGTTTGGATGAATTTATAGACATGTCCATTCGTCTTGACAACCTGCAGGCTGCCTGCGGGCCTTGTTGTTTCCACCCCCCGGCCCTCCAGCTCCTATCCCCATGGAGTTAAGGGGGGCTGCATCGAGGGGGACCAGAGGAGGAGTCTCCTCCTGCACCAGTTGTGGTCGGCGAGGACACACGGCCGACCGGTGCTGGAGGAGCTCATCTGGGAGTCGGGAAGGCAGGTGGAGCACTACTTGGTCACCCCAGGTGAGTCAGCACCAGACTCACCCAGAGCTTCCTGTTGGTCATATGTTTGTGATAACCTCTTTTCCTGGGTTATCGTATTTCCACCTCCGGGGTGGTGATGGAGTGTGACCGTGTTACAGCCGTGCGTAATTGGCCGACTCCGACCACGGTGAAAGATGTGCAGCGATTTTTAGGGCTTGCCCATTACTATCCGGGGTTTTGGTCAGGTGGCTGCTCCCGTTACCTCGCTGCTGAAGGGAGGACCGGTGCACTTGCGTTGGTCGGCAGAGGCGGGCAGAGCTTTCAGTCGTCTGAAGGAGCTGTTCACCAATGCGCCCGTGTTGGCGCATCCGGACCCCTCTTTAGCAATCATATTGGAGGTGAACGTGTCCGAGGCTGGTGTCGGGGCCGTGCTGTCCCAGAGCTCGGGCGTGCCTCCAAAGCTCCGCCCTTGTGCCTTCTTTTCGAGGAAGCTTGGTCTGGCGGAGCGAAACTATGATGTGGGGACCGGGAGTTGTTGGCTGTAGTCAAGGCGCTGAAGGTATGGAGACATTGGCTTGAGGGGGCTAAACACCCTTTTCTCATCTGGACTGACCATCGTAATCTCGAGTATATCCGGGCAGCGAGGAGACTAAATCCGCGTCAGGCTAGATGGGCCATGTTTTTTACCCGGTTTCGTTTCACCATCTCGTACCGGCCAGGCTCCCAAAACACCAAAGCCGACGCACTGTGCCACCTCTATGATACCGAGGAGCGGTCCGTTGAGCCGACCCCCATCATTCCACCTTCGTGTCTCGTGGCACCGGTAGTATGGGAGGTGGATGCGGAGATAGCGAGGGCATCACGGTTAGAGCCGCCCCCCCCCTCAGTGTCCAGCAAGGGCTCAGTACATGCCGAGGGGGGTCCATGGTAAACTAATCCATTGGGCTCATACTCTACCCTCCTCGGGTCATCCTGGCATCGAGAGGACAGTGCGGAGTCTTACTGGTGGCCGACGTTGGCTAAGGACGTGAGATTTTATGTCTCCTCCTGCTCAGTATGCGCTCAGAGCAAGGCTCCTCGACACTTGCCTAGAGGGAAGTTTACAGCCCCTCCCCGTTCCACAACGGCCGTGGACACACTTATCGGTGGACTTTCTTACCGACCTTCCCCCGTCCAAGGGAAGTACGATCCTGGTCGTTGTGGATTGGTTTTCTAAGTCCTGCCGTCTCGTCCCGTTGCCCGGTCTTCCTACGGCCCTGCAGATTGCGGAGGCCCTGTTTACCCATGTCTTCCGGCACTATGGGGTGCCTGAGAACATCGTTTCTGATCGGGGCCCCCAATTCACGTCCAGAGTTTGGAGGGCGTTTATGGAGAGACTGGGGGTCTCGGTCAGCTTGACCTCGGGTTTTCACCCCGAGAGTAATGGACAGGTGGAGCGCGTAAACCAGGATGTGGGCAGGATTTGGCGGTCATATTGCCGGGACCAGTCAGGTGAGTGGGCGAGGTATGTTCCTTGGGCTGAGCTCGCTCAGAACTCCCTCCGCCACTCCTCAACGAACATGTCCCCGTTTCAGTGTGTGTTGGGTTACCAGCCGGTCCTTGCCCCATGGCATCAAAGCCAGACCGAGGCTCCTGCGGTAGAGGAATGGGTACAGCGCTCAAAGGACACCTGGAAAGCCGTCCAGGAGTCGCTGAGACTGGCGGGGGGACGGCAGAAGAGGAGCGCTGACCAGCACCGCAGTGAGGCCCCCATGTTCGCTCCGGGGGACCGGGTCTGGCTCTCGACCCGAAACCTGCCCCTCCGCCTGCCCTGCCGGAAGCTGGGGCCGCAGTGTGTGGGTCCATTCAAAGTCCTGAGGAGAATTAACGAGGTGTGTTACAGGTTACAACTTCCTAGGTATTATCGTATTAACCCCTCGTTTCATGTGTCTTTCCTCAGGCCGGTGGTAGCTGGTCCCCTTCAGGAAGGTGAGGTGCCTGAGGTCCCTCCGCCCCCTCTGGACATCGAGGGGTCCCCGGCGTACACAGTACGTGGCATTCTGGACTCGAGACGCCGGGTGAGGGGCCTACAGTACCTCGTGGACTGGGAGGGGTACGGTCCGGAGGAGAGGGGCTGGGTACCGGTGGGGGACATTTTGGATCCTTCCCACCTGAGAGACTTCCACTGCCTCCATCCAGATCGTCCGGTGCCTCGCTCTCCGGGTCGACCTCGAGGCCGGTGGCGGCTCGTCGGGGGGGGCAGTGCTCGGCGGTCATCATCACCGGCCTACTAGCCGCCACCGATCCCTTTTTCGCTGTCTGTTTGTTTTGTCTTAGTAGTTGCACCTCTCTATTTGTGTGCTTGATTGGCTTCCTTATTTATAGTACATTTACACGCCCTTGTTTCGTGCGGGATTACTCATATGTTACGTGTGTATGTTTTTTTGTTGTTCGTGCTCTGGACCATATTCACATTCGCTTTTGACTTTGGGATACATTAACCAGTTTTCCAAAGACACTATTGTGTTATACAGTTTTAAACAGTTTTTTATGCACAGAGGAAGGAGACATGAAACTGCTCTCAGACTATCTCTTACAGGCTGAAGAGCAGGCAGTCCAACGTTCCAAATAGGGGAGAAGCACTCAAACCTACTGTCACGATCGTCGTATTGAGTAGACCAAAGCGCAGCGTGGTGTGAATGCATGATTTAATGAAAAGACGGAAACAACACGAAGTACACTAAAACAAACAAACAAACTAACAAGACGAACGTGACTGCTAAAGAAACACTGTGCTAACAAGCAACATAACATAGACACTAACCCACGAACCACATTACAAAACAGGCTACCTAAATATGGTTCCCAATCAGAGACAACGACAAACACCTGCCACTGATTGAGAACCATATCAGGCCAAAACACATAGAAACAGACTAACTAGACATGCAACATAGAATGCCCACTCATATCACACCCTGACCAAACAAAACATAGAAATAAACAACTCAAATAATGGTCAGAGTGTGACAGTATGCGGACTCCGGCCGCAAAACCTAAACCTATGGGGGAGGGTCTGGGTGGGCATCTGGCCACGGTGGCGGCTCTGGCGCGGGACGTGGACTCCACTCCACCATAGTAATTTCCCTCTTCAAGGGCCTCTTTAGAGTGGTGACCCTCGCCTCTGACCTTGGGTCTAAGACCCTAATTAAAGGCCCCACTGGACTCAGGAGCGCCTCTGGACTGAGGGGCAGCTCCGGACTGAGGGGCAGCTCCGGACTGGCTGACGGCTCTGGCAGCTCCTGGCTGGCTGACGGCTCTGGTGGCTCCTGGCTTGTTGACGGCTCTGGCGGCTCCTGGCTGGTTGACGGCTCTGGCGGCTCCTGGCTGGCTGACGGCTCTGGCGGCTCCTGGCTAGCTGACGGCTCTGGCGGCTCCTGGCTGGCTGACGGCTCTGGCGGCTCCTGGCTGGCTGACGGCTCTGGCGGCTCCTGGCTGGCTGGCGGCTCAGGACAGACGGGAGATTCTGGCGGCTCAGGACAGACGGGAGACTCTGGCGGCTCAGGACAGACGGGAGACTCCGGCAGCGTTGGGCAGGAGGAAGGCTCTGGCAGCGCTGGACAGGCGGGAGCACCTGTAGGGATGAGACGGAGAGACAGCCTGGTGCGGGGGGCTGCCACCGGAGGGCTGGTGCGTGGAGGTGGCACCGGATAGACCGGACCGTGAAGGCGCACTGGAGATCTTGAGCACAGAGCCTGCCCAACCTTACCTGGTTGAATTCTCCCCGTAGCCAGTCCAGTGCGGCGAGGTGGAATAGCCCGCACTGGGCTGTGCTGGCGAACCGGGGACACCATGTGTAAGGCTGGTGCCATGTATGCCGGCCCGAGGAGACGCACTGGAGACCAGATGCGTAGAGCCGGTTTCATGGCACCTGGCTCGATGCCCGCTCTAGCCCGGCCTATACGAGGAGCTGGAATGTACCGAACCGGGCTATGCACACGCACCGGGGACACAGTGCGCTCCACCGCATAACACGGTGCCTGCCCGGTTCCTCGCTCTCTTCGGTAAGCACAGGAAGTTGGCGCAGGTCTCCTACCTGGCTTCGCCACACTCCCTGTGTGCTCCCCCCAATACATTTTTGGGGCTGCCTCTCGGGCTTCCAGCCATGTTGCCGTGCTGCCTCCTCATACCGGCGCCTCCCTGCTTTTGCTGCCTCCAGCTCTGCTTTGGGGCGGCGATATTCCCCTGGCTGTGCCCAGGGTCCTTCGATGTCCAGAATTTCCTCCCAAGTCCATGAGTCCTGCGTTCTTTGCCGCTGCTGCTGCTGGCCGTTACCACGCTGCTTAGTCCATTGTTGGTGGGTTATTCTGTCACGATCGTCGAATTGAGTAGACCAAAGCGCAGCGTGGTGTGAATGCATGATTTAATGAAAAGACGGAAAAAACACGAAGTACACTAAAACAAACTAACTAACAAGACAAACGTGACTGCTAAAGAAACACTGTGCTAACAAGCAACATAACATAGACAATAACCCACGAACCACAATACCAAACAGGCTACCTAAATATGGTTCCCAATCAGAGACAACGACAAACACCTGCCACTGATTGAGAACCATATCAGGCCAAAACACATAGAAACAGACTAACTAGACATGCAACATAGAATGCCCACTCATATCACACCCTGACCAAACAAAACATAGGAACAAACAACTCAAATAATGGTCAGAGTGTGACACCTACTAGTTCTTTCAAGGAAAATAATACACAAAAGGAATGTCTGAAGAGCTCTCATATTGCCAACCATACTACAATGGCAGCAAATATTTTTATGAATTTGACAACACATAATGAAAGGAAACTTTATTTATATCACACCTTTCTCTAAACTGAATGTTTCACCCACTACTCTGCCCACGAACTGCGGTATTCTGTGATATCTACATTGTGTGCAGTGCGAGTGAGGTTGATGGAAACTTTGTAACGGTTTTCCTCCTCTTCTGAGGAGGAGTAGGAAAGATCGGACCAATGCGCAGCGTGGTAAGTGTCCATATTTTAATGAAATATAAACGAACACTGAATACAAAAGAACAAGAGAAATAAATGAAAACCGAAACAGTTCTGTATGGTAAAACACAGACACAGAAAACAACTACCCACAAATCATAGTGGGAAAACAGGCTGCCTAAGTATTGTTCTCAATCAGAGACAACTAATCGACAGCTGCCTCTGCGACAGCTGCCTCTGATTTGGAACCATACCAGGCCAAACACAGAAATACATAACCTAGAATACACAACATAGAATGCCCACCCCAACTCACGCCCTGACCAAACTAAAACAGAGACATAAAAAAGGAACTAAGGTCAGGACGTGACACATTTTCCCTTTGTAACACAAGCCACGGACTGTTATTTCTGCTATCACACAGAAAGTGGTACCAATGCACCAAGTCTGGAAACAACAGGACCCTGAACAGCTTCTACCCACATGCCATAAGACTTCTAAACAAGACTGCTAAATAGATAATTGAATGGCTACCTGGAAACCTGCATTTACCTGTTTTTGAACTAACTCTCATGCACTGACTCTATACACACACACTGGACTCTACCCACACATACTTACATTGACACCCCAACATACACAGGCTCACATGACAATCATCATCCACATATATCTGTGCTCCTGAACTTAGCTTACAGTATTCCACAAAGCCTGTCACACTGACATTTACATTAATATAATGAAGTTAGAGTTGTTGAAACAGTTTTCTGTTTTAGTGTTGGCAAAACCAATATCACAAGTGATTTCACAAAGGACAATGTCCATCGTCCACATCCACACACACATCCAGCTTGTGCTTGGCACTGCCAGCCTTGGCATGGGGTAGGGAGGAATATACACACACACATACACATACACACCAACCGGTGCACCTGGCAGCTACTACCATACCACGTTTTAAGGCACTCAAATATTTTGTCTTGCCTATTCACTCTCTGAATGGCACACATACACAAACCTTGTCTCAATTGGCTTAAAAATCCTTCTATAAACTGTCTTTGATTGAAGTGTATTTACCAAGGGACATCGTTAAGGGATCATAGCTTTCAAATGTATTCACCGGTTTAGTCTATGTCATGGAAAGATAAATGTTTTGTGCACTCAATGTATACATGTATATGGTATATTTTGCATGTACGTTGTGTGTTGCGCTTTATAGATTGTCTATTTGTGTGTGTTGGGCTTTAGCTGAGATAATTCTTTACAGAGTGAAGTATACATGTATTTGTCCAAGCCTCAATTGTTTCTTGACTTGCACCATTCATTCTCTCTGTCGATAATTCTAATGTTATAACTTGTAATAGTAACTGTATCCACTGGTGGATTGGGAGAGAGTGGGGTGTTTGCCAACAGCTTTTGTGTGCAAGTGCTTCCTGCCAGCAGTAATAGTCTCTGGCTGATTGAGATATTCAAGAGCTTTCATTGTTAAGTTGTCACGGGGTTCTTCCTGGGAAGGAGAGGCGGACCAAAATGCAGCGTGGTTATAATTCATGGTTCTTTAATAAAGATAATAACGAACAATACAAAAACAATAAACATACCGTGAAAAACCGAAACAGCCCTATCTGGTGCAAACAAACACAGAGACAGGAACATAGAATGCCCACTCAGATCACACCCTGACCAAACAAAACATAGAAACATATAAAGCAAACTATGGTCGGGGTGTGACATAAGTAACATAGTAGATGCAACACACAGAGTATTTACATTCATGCACTTCGATATACATTTTGTAACTTTGTCCCAAAAGCATTTCACTGCATTGCACTTCCACATCATATAAAAGAATGTGCCTTCCTGATTTAGGGGACACAGTGAACAGTTTGGAAAAGGTCAAGGTCCAATTTTTCCATATTCTGTTCCAGTTACAAGGTTGTTCAGATTCACTTAGATCTGTTGACCATACTTTTTTCATGGCTAGCTTAGAATATGAGCTTTTCCAAAGGTTGTTAAAATATTATAGAGCAGTCATTTTGGGAGGTCAGATAATTTATTTATGAATCCCATCATTGGATGGTCTGGTAGTTGGGTTTCCCAAGGGACTCCATAGGCCAGCCTAGCTGACCTAAAAATGTACAGTGCACTCGTATTCATACCTTTTCCACATTTTGTTAAGTTACAGCCTTATTCAAAAATGAATTAAATTATTTTTCCCCCCTCATCAATCTACACACAATAACCCATAATGACAAAGGATTTTTTTTGTAAATGTAAATTTTTGGTAAATTTTTGTAAATGTATTACAAATTAACAACTGAAATATGACTTTTACATAAATATTCAGACCCTTTACTCAATACTTTGTTGAAGCACCCTTGGCATCATTTACAGCATCGAGTCTTCTTGGGTATGAGCTATAAGCTTGGCACAACTGTATTTGGGCAGTTTCTCCCACTTTCAGGTCTCTCCAGAGATGTTCGATCGGGTTCAAGTCCGGGCTCTGGCTGGGCCACTCAAGGACATTCAGAGACTTGTCCCGAAGTCACTCCTGCATTGTCTTGGTTGTGTGCTTAGGGTTGTTGTCCTGTTGGAATATGAACCTTCGCCCCAGTCTGAGGTCCTGCGCACTATGGAGCAGGTTTTCATCAAGGATCTCTCTGTTCTTTGCTCTGTTCATCTTTCCCTCAATCTTGACTAGTCTCCCAGTCCCAGCCACTGAATAACATCCCCACAGCATGATGCTGCCACCACCATGCTTCACCGTAGGGATGGCACCAGCTTTCCTCCGAACGTGATGCTTGGCATTCAGGCCCAAGAGTTCAATCCTGGTTTTATCAGACTAGAGAATCTTGTTTCTCATGATCTGAGAGTCTTTAGCTGTCTTCTGGCAAACTCTAAATGGGCTGTTATGTGCCTTTTACAGAGGAGTGGCTTCCGTCTGGCCTCTCTACCATAAAGGCCTGATTGGTGGAGTATTTCAGAGATGGTTGTCCTTCTGGAAGGTTCTACCATCGCCACAGTGGTACTCTGGAGCTCTGTCAGGGGGACCATCGGGTTCTTGCTAACCTCCTTGACCAAGGCCCTTCTCCCCCGATTGCTCGGTTTGGCTGGGCGGCCAGCTCTAGGAAGAGTCTTGGTGGTTCCAAACATCTTCCGTTTAAGAATGATGGAGGCCACTGTGTTCTTGGGGATATTTAATGCTGCAGAAATTGTGCCTTCCCAAGATCTGTGCCTCGACACCATCCTGTATCGGAAATCTACGGACAAGTCCTTCGACCGCATGGCTTGGTTTTGTACTGTCAACTGTGGGGCCTTAAATAGACAGGTGTGTGCCTTTCCAAATCATGTCCAATCAATTGAATTGACCCCAGGTGGACTCCAATCAAGTTGTAGAAACATCTCAAGGATGACCAATGGAAACTGGATGCAGCTGAGCTAAATTTTGAGTCTCATAGCAAATGGTCTGAATACTTATGTAAATCTGTTTTTTATTTTAAAATGTCCAAAAACCTGTTTTCACTTTGTCAATTTGGGGTATTGTGTGTAGATTGATGAGGATTTTTTTTTTTTAATCCATTTTAGAATAAGGCTGTAACGTAACAAAATGTGTAAAAAGTCAAGTGGTCTGAATACTTTCCAAATGCACTGTAAATATAGAACAAAAGGAGTTGCCTGGTAATGTGTATTTGTCTTTCAAATCTTCTATTAGTGTCCATTACTTCGACAAGGATACAGATTCCACATTTAGACCATTGGGGGATGCAAAAGGCCATTTTGTTTTTCAAATTTGCGCCAAATAGAAATTGTGTGAACAATAAAGAAAAACTTACAGTGCATTCGGAAAGTATTCAGACGCCTTGACTTTCTCCACATTTTGTTACGTTAAAGCCTTATTCTAAAATTGATTTGAAAAAATCCTCATCAATCTACACACAATATTCCATAATGCCATAGCAAAAACAGGTTTTAATACATTTATACAAATTTACAAAAACTAAAATATCACATTTACATACAGTATGAGTCAAAGTTTGGACACACCTATTCATTCAAGGGTTTTTCTTAATTTTTGCTATTTTCTACATTGTAGAATAATAGAAGACATCAAACCATGAAATAACACATATTGAATCATGTAGTAACCAAAAAAGAGTTAAACAAATCAAAATATATTTTACATTTGAGATTCTTCAAAGTAGCCACCGTTTGTCTTGATGACAGCTTTTCACACTCTTGGCATTCTCTCAACCAGTTTCATGAGGAATGCTTTTCCAACAGTCTTGAAGGAGTTCCCCCCACATATGCTGAGCACTTGTTGGCTGCTTCACTCTGCGGTCCAACTCATCCCAAACCATCTCAATTGGGTTGAGGTCGGGTAATTGTGGATGCCAGGTTATCTGATGCAGCACTCCATCACTCTCCTTCTTAGCCAAATAGCCCTTACACAGCCTGGCGGTGTGTTTTTGGGTCATTGTCCTGTTGAAAAACAAATGATAGTCCCTCTAATCGCAAACCAGATGGGATGGCATATAGCTGCAGAATGCTGTGGTAGCCATGCTGGTTAAGTGTGCCTTGAATTCTAAATTAATCACAGACATTGTCACTAGCAAAGCACTCCCACACCAACACACCTCCTCCTCCTTGCTTCACTGTGGGAACCACACATGCATAGATCATCCGCTCACCTACTCTGTGTCTCACAAAGTGTCTGAACAGTTATGTAAATGTGATATTTCTTCTTTCTTTTACAGATTTGCTCAAGTTTGTAAAACCTCTTTTTGCTTTGTCATTATGGGGTATTGTGTGTAGATTGATGAGGAAAATTTTTAATGTAATCCATTTTAGAATAAGGCTGTAACGTAACAAAATGTGGAAAAGGGGAAAAGGTCTGAATACTTTCCGAATGCACTGTAGCATAATGATTAGGTCTTTAGTTTTATTTGGGGCTGATGAAAAGCAGCAAGTTTTTACAAACGGTTCTGCATTCTGTGTGTGTCCTTATAAAGCATTGCTGTATCGATATGGTTTCTTGTTAGGATATTAAGGCAAATGGAACATTTGATAGGATCGTTTCGGCCTTTCAAATTCCAGGAGAGAATAGGTAGTGTTGCCATTCTTTTCAGAAAGGAATGTTATATTAATGATATACACTGAGTGGACAAAACATTCGGAACAGCTTCCTACTATTTAGTTGCATCCTTTCATGCCCTCAGGACAGCCTTAATTGGTCGGTGCATGGACTCTACAAGGTATCGAAAGCGTTCCCCAGGGATGCTGGCCCATACTGACTCCAATACTTCAGTTGTGTCAAGTTGGCTGAATGTTGTTTGGGTGGTGGCCCATTCACAATACATTTACATTTACATTTAAGTCATTTAGCAGACGCTCTTATCCAGAGCGACTTACAAATTGGTGCGTTCACCTTAAGACATCCAGTGGAACAGCCACTTTACAATAGTGCATCTAAATCTTTTAAGGGGGGTGAGAAGGATTACTTTATCCTATCCTAGGTATTCCTGAAAGAGGTGGGGTTTCAGGTGTCTCCGGAAGGTGGTGATTGACTCCGCTGTCCTGGCGTCGTGAGGGAGTTTGTTCCACCATTGGGGGGCCAGAGCAGCGAACAGTTTTGACTGGGCTGCGCGGGAACTGTACTTCCTCAGTGGTAGGGAGGCGAGCAGGCCAGAGGTGGATGAACGCAGTGCCCTTGTTTGGGTGTAGGGCCTGATCAGAGCCTGGAGGTACTGAGGTGCCGTTCCCCTCACAGCTCCGTAGGCAAGCACCATGGTCTTGTAGCGGATGCGAGCTTCAACTGGAAGCCAGTGGAGAGAGCGGAGGAGCGGGGTGACGTGAGAGAACTTGGGAAGGTTGAACACCAGACGGGCTGCGGCGTTCTGGATGAGTTGTAGGGGTTTAATGGCACAGGCAGGGAGCCCAGCCAACAGCGAGTTGCAGTAATCCAGACGGGAGATGACAAGTGCCTGGATTAGGACCTGCGCTGCTTCCTGTGTGAGGCAGGGTCGTACTCTGCGGATGTTGTAGAGCATGAACCTACAAGAACGGGCCACCGCCTTGATGTTAGTTGAGAACGACAGGGTGTTGTCCAGGATCACGCCAAGGTTCTTAGCGCTCTGGGAGGAGGACACAATGGAGTTGTCAACCGTGATGGCGAGATCATGGAACGGGCAGTCCTTCCCCGGGAGGAAGAGCAGCTCCGTCTTGCCGAGGTTCAGCTTGAGGTGGTGATCCGTCATCCACACTGATATGTCTGCCAGACATGCAGAGATGCGATTCGCCACCTGGTCATCAGAAGGGGGAAAATACACATGGGACACTGTTTTCAGACCTTTACAATTTAGTTAGCAGACTTCATGAGTTAGGTTGGATAAAGTAAAAATAAAGAAAAAAGTGTATATAACAACAGATATGCAAGCTTTAAGAGTCAAGTAGGATTCTGTAGCTAAAGCATTTAATTGATCCATACTATGTACAAAACAAATAAGACGGTATGTGCAAGAAATGCAGTTGATAATCTAGATCTTCACAATCATTCATCATGACCTGTAGGGCAAGTCCTCCATGGGAGATAAATTCAATAGCCCTAAATGACGGGGGACAGTAATCAATAGGAAGATTTTAAAAAACAACTGTGTAGTAGCCCATATGGGACTGGCCATCTCTCTTTAGCAGTAGAAAGTTGACTTAAAAACGGTGGATTCGTACAATCATATAGCGAGAGCCATTCCGGATAGGACCTGGACGGTGCATAATGTTAATTAGCGGCATGAGACCTGACTTGTCCTACCCAAACAGTTCAAACAAACGATGTCTCATTAAAGAAGTTGGGTTTCCAGCTTCCATGTCAGTTTCAAGTCCTATGACCTGCATATTTAATTAATGGGAATGATTTTCAAGTAATTCCATTTTCTATTTTAGGATATTGATTGCCCCTTCTAATTTAGCTGGTGCTGTTTCCAGGTCATGGAGTCGCACTTCTGTCGGATTTGGCCGCCTTCTCCAGATTTTCCACTTTAGTTGAATAGACATCCACTTCATAAGTGAGCAATGCGAGTGATTAATTTACCGGTTTCAATTGCAAGTCAAGGGCAGAGATAATCCCCTCATGAACAATCTCTCAATTAGGTGCTGCCAGCTCTTTCTGTTGTCTGGTGCTGCCATGTTGCCATGGTGAATTGTGAATAGACAGATTATGCTATCTGCTGGAGCGAAATAGACCCCCACATTTTGTCTTGTCATATAATGAACGTCCCACACCTAAATAAGGTGTTTACTATTGATACTTTTAGAAAACAAGTCCATTAATTCCAAATCAAATCAATGTTTATTTGTCACGTGCGCTGAATACAACAGGTAGACCTTACAGTGAAATACTTACTTACATGCTCTAACCAATAGTGCAAAAAAGGTATTAGGTGAACAATAGGTAGGTAAAGAATTAAAACAACAGTAAAAAGACAGGCTATATACAGTAGCGAAGCTATAAAAGTAGCGAGGCTGCATACAGACACCGGCTAGTCAGGCTGATTGAGGTAGTATGTCCATGTAGATATGATTAAAGTGACGATGCATATATGATGAACAGAGAGTAGCAGTAGTGTAAAAGAGGGGTTGGCGGGTGGTGGGTGGAACACAAGCAGATAGCCCGGTTAGCCAATGTGCGGGAGCACTTGTTGGTCGGCCCAATTGAGGTAGTATGTACATGAATGTATAGTTAAAGTGACTATGCATATATGATAAACAGCAGCAGCGTAAAAAGAGGGGTTGGGCGTGGGGGGTTGGGGGGGGCACACAATTCAAATAGTCCGGGTAGCCATTTGATTACCTGTTCAGGAGTCTTATGGCTTGGGGGTAAAAACTGTTGAGAAGCCTTTTTGTCCTAGACTTGGCACTCCGGTATCGCTTGCCATGCGGTAGTAGAGAGAACAGTCTATGACTGGGGTGGCTGGGGTCTATGACAATTTTTTGGGCCTTCCTCTGACACCGCCTGGTGTAGAGATCCTGTAGAGGCAGCTTAGCCCCAGTGACCCTATGTAGTGCCTTGCGATCAGAGGCCAAGCATTTGCCGTACCAGGCAGTGATGCAACCAGTCAGGATGCTCTCGATGTTGCAGCTGTAGAACCTTTTGAGGATCTCAGTACCCATGGCAAATCTTTTTAGTTTCCTGAAGGGGAATAGACTTTGCCGTGCCCTCTTCACAACTGTCTTGGTGTGTTTGGACCATTCTAGTTTATTGTTGATGTGGACACCAAGGAACTTGAAGCTCTCAACCTGCTCCACTACAGCCCCGTCGATGAGAATGAATGCGTGCTCAGTCCTCCTTTTCCTGTAGTCCACAATCATCTCCTTAGTCTTGGTTACGTTGAGGGGTAGGTTGTTATTCTAGAACCACCCGGCCAGGTCTCTGACCTCCTCCCTATGGGAAGTCTCGTCGTTGTCAGTGATCAGGTCTACCACTGTTGTGTCGTCTGTAAACTTAATGATGGTGTTGGAGTCGTGCTTGGCCATGCAGTCGTGGGTGAACAGGAAGTACAGGAGGGGACTGAGCACGCACCCCTGGGGAGCTCATGTGTTGAGGATCAGCGTGGCAGATGTGTTGCTTCCTAACCCTCACAATCTGGGTGCGACCTGTCAGGTAGTCCAGGATCCAGTTGCAGAGGGAGGTGTTTAGTCCCAGGATCCTTAGCTTAGTGATGAGCTTTGAGGGTACTATGGTGTTGAACGCTGAGCTGTAGTCAATGAATAGCATTCTCACATAAGTGTTCCTTTAGTCCAGGTGGGAAAGGGCAGTGTGGAGTGCAATAGAGATTGCATCATCTGTGGATCTGCCAAATTCATAGTATTTTTGCAAACGAAAGCCACGATAAGGCCAAGTGTTTCAATGCATGCCACCGGAATGTCACTTTTAAAGGTAGAGTCAGTGATATGACCTAAATGCATTCCTAGAAGTGTCTGTTCTGGTAATCAGAGGCCACATAACATGAGTTGGGCTAACACAAACAAAGTGGTGGGTTAACAGTATGACATAATGTTTAATGTATATCTGTTTCTAAGAAAAAAATGTTTTGTTGACATTCAACACTCTTATTTTGAAATCGTAAAATGACAGAATTTTATTATGCCATAATAAATCAAGGTACAATTATTTTGAAATTGGAACTCACATTACTTTTATTTGAATGACAAATCAAAGGACTCTTATTTTGATTTCAGAAATTGCATGTCTATTATTTTGGCATGAAAAAGCAAGGGACTCTTATTTTGTAATTGGAAATGTAGGACTTTTATTTTGGCAGGCCAAATCGAATGACTCTTATTTTGAAAACAGTAATACGCGACTTTCATTTTGGCATGACATATTGGGGGACTCTTATTTTGAAGTATGTTATCCAGTTCAGAGTTGCTGGATGTAACTCAGCTGGATGCTGGATGTAACTCTGACGCAGATGCTGGATGAAACTGTGCAAGATGCTGGATGCTGGACGTTACTTTGAGCTGGATGCAGAATAATGGATGTAACTCTGCCGGATGCTGGATGCTGGATGTAACTCTGAGCCAGACGCTGAATGTAACTCTGAGCCGGATGCTAGATGTAACTCTGAGCCGGATGCTATACTGGATGTAACGTCCAAAATCCAGTTCTTTTATTATTATTTGTATTTATTTTTCACCTTTATTTAACCAGGTAGGACAGTTGAAAACAAGCTCTCATTTGCAACTGCGACCTGGCCAAGATAAAGCAAAGCAGTGCGACACAAACAACACAGAGGAACACATGGAATAAACAAATGTACAGTCAATAACACAATAGAAAAATATATATCCAATGTGTGCAAATGTAGTAAGATTAGGGAGGTAAGGCAATAAATAGGCCATAGTGGCGAAATAATTACATTTTAACAATTGAACACTGGAGTGATGGGTGTGCAGAAGATGAATGTGCAAGTAGAGATACTGGGGTGCAAAGGAACAAAAAAACAAAAAACAATATGGGGATGAGGTAGTTGGGTCGGCTATTTACAGATGGGCTATGTACAGGTGCAATGATCGGAAAGCTGCTCTGACAACTGATGCTTAAAGTTAGTGAGGGAGATAAGACTCCAGCTTCAGTGATTTTTGCAAATCGTTCCAGTCATTGGCAGCAGAGAACTGTAAGGATGACCAGTGAAATATACCTGCTGGAGCGCATGCTACAGGTGGGTGCTGCTATGGTGACCAGTGAGCTGAGATAAGGCGGGGCTTTACCTAGCAAGGACTTATAGATGACCTGGAGCCAGTGGGTTTGCCGATGAATATGAAGCGAGGGCCAGCCAACGAGAGCATACAGGTCGCAGTGGTGGATAGTATATGGGGCTTTGGGGACAAAACGGACGGATGGCACTGTGATAGACTGCATCCCATTTGCTGAGTAGAGTGTTGGAGGCTATTTTGTAAATGACATCGCCAAAGTCAAGGATATGTTGGATAGTCAGTATGAGTGAAGGAGGCTTTGTTGTGAAATAGGAAGCCTATTCTAGATTTAATTTTGGATTGGAGTTGCTTAATGTGAGTCTGGAAGGAGAGTTTACAGTCTAACCAGACACGTAGGTATTTGTACATGTCCACATATTCTAAGTCAGAACCCGGTAGTTGCGGGCAGCGATCGGTTGAAGAGCATGCATTTAGTTTTACTTGCATTTAAGAGCAGTTGGAGGCCACGGCAGGAGTGTTGTATGGCATTGAAACTCAGTGTCCAAAGAAGGGCCAGAAGTATACAGAATGGTGTCGTCTGCGTAGAGGTGGATCAGAGAATCACCAGCAGCAAGAGCGACATCATTGATGTATACAGAGAATAGAGTCGGCCCGAGAATTGAACCCTGTGGCTCCCCCATATAGACTGCCAGAGGTCCGGACATTGGCAGTCATTTGAGAAACCAAGGCTGTTGAGTCTGCCAATAAGAATGTGGTGATTGACCGAGTCGAAAGCCTTAGCCAGGTCGATGAAGACGGTTGCACAGTATTGTCTCTTATCGATGGCTGTTATGATATCGTTTAGGACCTTGAGAGTGGCTGAGGTGCACCCATGACCAGCTTGGAATCTAGATTGCATAGCGGAGAAGGTACGGTGGGATTCAAAATGGTTGGTGATTTGTTTGTTAACTTGGCTTTCGAAGACTTTAGAAAGGCAGGGTAGGATAGATATAGGTCTGTAACCGTTCAGGTCTAGAGTGTCTCCCCCTTTGAAGAAGGGGATGACCGCGGAAGCTTTCCAATCTTTAGGGATCTTAGATGATACGAAAAAGAGGTTGAACAGGCTAGTAATAGGGGTTGCAACAATTGTGGCGGATCATTTTAGAAGTAGAGGGTCCAGATTGTCTAGCCCAGCTGATTTGTAGGGGTCCAGATTTTGCAGCTCTTTCAGAACATCAGCTATCTGGATTTGGGTGAAGTAGAAATAGGGGAGGCTTGGGCAAGTTGCTGTGGGGGCTGCAGAGCTGTTGACCGGGGGTTGGGGTAGCCAGGTGGAAAGCCTGGCCAGCCATAGAAAAATGCTTATTGAAATTCTCAATTATCGTAGATTTATCGGTGGTGACAGTGTTTCCTAGCCTCAGTGCAGTGGGCAGATGGGAGGGGGTGATCTTGTTCTCCATGGACTTTACAGTGTCCCAGAACGTTTTGGAGTTTGTGCTACAGGATGCAAATTTCTGTTTGAAAAAGTTCTCATTTGCTTTCCTAACTTCCCTTAAAAGTTGCACATTCATTGTTACAGCCCCTACTATAATTATTGCAATGAGTAGTTTGCTGCCACTCCACCATGTTAGCCTGCATCCTCTCAAGATGTGCCAGCACACTGTTCCGCCCATCCCTGAGTAGAACACAAACCTATTCACTCAATAATACGAAATGCTCTGAGACCAGGTTGGTTCACTGAAGGGGGGTCCAAGTATGAGGGCAGAGTGATGAATACCAGTGGAGTCAATAAAGTGTTAATCACATTTGTGAAATTGAGTTTGTTGACAATGTGACGTAGGCTACAGACGCAACCTGGATAATGTCCGAAACTGGGCCAAAATCCAACAAAAGTGACGCCAAAACACTCTTGACTGTTGAGGGGAGAAGGCTTGAGAAAGGAAAACAGAAAGAGAAGGGGGAGGAGAGGACTTAAAGATATTGGAGGGTGAGGAGGAAATTAAATAGAAGAAGCACTTTATCAGTTGATCTTGTGGAGAGGGGGGTAAATGCATTCTGTGAAAGTGGGAGACTTGTGCCAGTGATAAAAGTAATGAAATTGGACTAAAAGTGGAAAGAAATGAAATTGATCAAACATTTTTGTATACGTTTTGAACGAGGTAGTGTGGATAAAGTCGTCTACGCTGTGTGTGTGTGTGTGTGTATACCAGAGCGCCCTTGTGTGGTACCAGTTTGTGATTACTTTTCAGCCTTTCTAAGGAAGCAGGCTGTACAACAAGACTTATCCCTTGGCGCATGAGAATCTCGAGGAAGTATGAGAGGGAAGGAACTGTAATACAGTACAACAAAGCTATGGACAGTGACTTGAGAAGATCCCATTCAGGGTGCACTTGTTTGCTCTATTTCATCATAACGTATTCATCCAATTTATGATGGAGTGGCTTGGATTTTCCGGTTTGCTGCTCGGTGTGTTACGGTGTGTTACTGTGGCCGAGCAGCACACAAAACGTTGTACCTGGCACAGGTAAGTTTAGTCTACCTTATACAGGTGTGTCACGGTTAGAGAGATGGCTGTGTGCATATTTCACAAATGCTTTTAACAGCGTTCCATTCTGCAGAGGTGAAGCTGGTAAAGTTGGGATACTCAGTCACATCATTAGATAATCATTTCTCTAACAATGAACTTCTTGGGATGTTAAACTATGTGCAGTAATATGTATCTGATCTATTAGTGAAGTATAGCCTACATCCACAAGTAGTAATTTATTTCCACTCTGTCTATTCTTTTGTCCTCGTCATTGTTGGAGCTGGTAAAGTTGGGATACTCAGTCACATCATTAGATAATCATTTGTTTTTATACACTCTCTCTCACCCACGAACACCTTCTCACTATTATTGACAGAGTTGTCTATACGATTCATGATTTTTCAGTATGTTTGTTTGAGAGAGGAAGAGAGTTCCAGCTCTTGGGATTACAGTTGAAAGGGAGACAATAGAAGTTCTGTCTTCTATTGATATTAGTTGCTATCGTCAAGAAAAACATTTGCCCTGCTGACCTTGGCCAGAATGTCTCTGGAAATCCAAATGACAGTAACAAGCTGTAATAATAATGGATCCAAGTTTACTTAAAAGTAAACACTTGGATCTATGACTCAGGTGTCTTTGAAAAAGATTAAGCAAAGGCTTTGCATACATTTCTCTACAGGTCATAAAGGTGGGAACAAAGCTAATTTAGTTTGTGGCTACATTTTAATGACATAAATAGAGAGGAAGAGGAATGCATCTCTCTCACACACACCCTCTCTCACCCACAAACCCCTTCTCACTGTGGATCTCAGAGAGGGAAGAGAGCTGCATTCCTCTTCCTCTCCTCCTCTTAAGTCCCAGCGCAAATCCCCCTTCTCTCTTCTCTCTCCTTGTCCTTCTCTTTTTCCACCCATTACCTACACACTCTGCCTTTCAATTTCTCCCTCTACAGTATTTACACACTTTAAGATATCTTAGTTTTGTTTTTGAGATAATACTTTATTTCTCATGGCGGGGATGCTGAATGTAAAAACTATATTGACTTACCCCACTCTCCCCTATGTAGATAGTTGAGAAAGAAAAGTGCTGTAAATTGTTCCTGAGTATAAAGAGATGATGAGGTGACCATTGTAATGTGCTCAACAAAGAGCATCTGGCCAGAATGTGGCTATTCTCTGCATATAATGTTGTCTCTCTCTCTCTCTGTATCTTGCACTCTCTCTCTGTTGTTTGGTCTCTCTCTCTCTGTATCTTTCACTCTCTCTCTGTTGTTTGGTCTCTCTCTGTATCTTTCGCTCTCTCTCTGTTGTTTGGTCTCTCTCTCTCTGTATCTTTCACTCTCTCTCTCTGTTGTTTGGTCTCTCTCTCTGTATCTTTCACCCTCTCTCTGTTGTTTGGTCTCTCTCTCACTCTCTCTGTGTTGTTTGGTCTCTCTCTCTCTGTATCTTTCACTCTCTCTCTGTTGTTTGGTCTCTCTCTGTATCTTTCACCCTCTTTCTGTTTGGTCTCTCTCTCACTCTCTCTCTGTTGTTTGGTCTCTCTCTCTCTGTATCTTTCACTCTCTCTCTGTTGTTTGGTCTCTCTCTCTGTATCTTTCACCCTCTCTCTGTTGTTTGGTCTCTCTCTCACTCTCTCTCTGTTGTTTGGTCTCTCTCACTCTCTCTCTCTCTGTTGTTTGGTCTCTCTCTCTCTCTCTCTCTGTATCTTTCACTCTCTCTCTGTTGTTTGGTCTCTCTCTCTCTGTATCTTTCACTCTCTCTCTGTTGTTTGGTCTCTCTCTCTGTATCTTTCACTCTCTCTCTCTGTTGTTTGGTCTCTCTCTGTATCTTTCACTGTCTCTCTGTTGTTTGGTCTCTCTCTCTGTATCTTTCACCCTCTCACTGTTGTTTGGTCTCTCTCTCACTCTCTCTCTGTTGTTTGGTCTCTCTCTCACTCTCTCTCTGTTGTTTGGTCTCTCTCTCTCTGTATCTTTCAGTCTCTCTCTGTTGTTTGGTCTCTCTCTCTGTATCTTTCACTCTCTCCCTGTTGTTTGGTCTCTCTCTCTGTATCTTTCACTCTCTCTCTGTTGTTTGGTCTCTCTCTCTCTGTATCTTTCAGTCTCTCGCTGTTGTTTGGTCTCTCTCTTTATCTTTCACTCTCTCTCTGTCTCTCTCTTTATCTTTCACTCTCTGTTGTTTGGTCTCTCTCTCTGTTTCTCTCTCTCACTCTCTCTCTCTGTTGTTTGGTCTCTCTCTCTCTCTGTTGTTTGGTCTCTCTCTCTCTCACGCTCTCTCTGTTGTTTGGTATCTCTCTCTCACTCTCTCTGTTGTTTGGTCTCTCTCTCTCTCTGTTGTTTGGTCTCTCTCTCTCTCTCTCTCTCTGTTGTTTGGTCTCTCTCTCTCTGTATCTTTCACTCTCTCTCTCTGTTGTTTGGTCTCTCTCTCTGTATCTTTCACCCTCTCTCTGTTGTTTGGTCTCTCTCTCACTCTCTCTGTGTTGTTTGGTCTCTCTCTCTCTGTATCTTTCACTCTCTCTCTGTTGTTTGGTCTCTCTCTGTATCTTTCACCCTCTTTCTGTTTGGTCTCTCTCTCACTCTCTCTCTGTTGTTTGGTCTCTCTCTCTCTGTATCTTTCACTCTCTCTCTGTTGTTTGGTCTCTCTCTCTGTATATTTCACCCTCTCTCTGTTGTTTGGTCTCTCTCTCACTCTCTCTCTGTTGTTTGGTCTCTCTCACTCTCTCTCTCTCTGTTGTTTGGTCTCTCTCTCTCTCTCTCTCTGTATCTTTCACTCTCTCTCTGTTGTTTGGTCTCTCTCTCTCTGTATCTTTCACTCTCTCTCTGTTGTTTGGTCTCTCTCTCTGTATCTTTCACTCTCTCTCTCTGTTGTTTGGTCTCTCTCTGTATCTTTCACTGTCTCTCTGTTGTTTGGTCTCTCTCTCTGTATCTTTCACCCTCTCACTGTTGTTTGGTCTCTCTCTCACTCTCTCTCTGTTGTTTGGTCTCTCTCTCTCTGTATCTTTCAGTCTCTCTCTGTTGTTTGGTCTCTCTCTCTGTATCTTTCACTCTCTCCCTGTTGTTTGGTCTCTCTCTCTGTATCTTTCACTCTCTCTCTGTTGTTTGGTCTCTCTCTCTCTGTATCTTTCAGTCTCTCGCTGTTGTTTGGTCTCTCTCTTTATCTTTCACTCTCTCTCTGTCTCTCTCTTTATCTTTCACTCTCTGTTGTTTGGTCTCTCTCTCTGTTTCTCTCTCTCACTCTCTCTCTCTGTTGTTTGGTCTCTCTCTCTCTCTCTGTTGTTTGGTCTCTCTCTCTCTGTATCTTTCACTCTCTCTCTGTTGTTTGGTCTCTCTCTCTGTATATTTCACCCTCTCTCTGTTGTTTGGTCTCTCTCTCACTCTCTCTCTGTTGTTTGGTCTCTCTCACTCTCTCTCTCTCTGTTGTTTGGTCTCTCTCTCTCTCTCTCTCTGTATCTTTCACTCTCTCTCTGTTGTTTGGTCTCTCTCTCTCTGTATCTTTCACTCTCTCTCTGTTGTTTGGTCTCTCTCTCTGTATCTTTCACTCTCTCTCTCTGTTGTTTGGTCTCTCTCTGTATCTTTCACTGTCTCTCTGTTGTTTGGTCTCTCTCTCTGTATCTTTCACCCTCTCACTGTTGTTTGGTCTCTCTCTCACTCTCTCTCTGTTGTTTGGTCTCTCTCTCTCTGTATCTTTCAGTCTCTCTCTGTTGTTTGGTCTCTCTCTCTGTATCTTTCACTCTCTCCCTGTTGTTTGGTCTCTCTCTCTGTATCTTTCACTCTCTCTCTGTTGTTTGGTCTCTCTCTCTCTGTATCTTTCAGTCTCTCGCTGTTGTTTGGTCTCTCTCTTTATCTTTCACTCTCTCTCTGTCTCTCTCTTTATCTTTCACTCTCTGTTGTTTGGTCTCTCTCTCTGTTTCTCTCTCTCACTCTCTCTCTCTGTTGTTTGGTCTCTCTCTCTCTCTCTGTTGTTTGGTCTCTCTCTCTCTCACGCTCTCTCTGTTGTTTGGTATCTCTCTCTCACTCTCTCTGTTGTTTGGTCTCTCTCTCTCTCTGTTGTTTGGTCTCTCTCTCTCTCTCTCTCTCTGTTGTTTGGTCTCTCTCTCTCTCTCTCTCACTCTCTCTCTCTCTGTTGTTTGGTATCTCTCTCTCACTCACTCTCTGTTGTTTGGCCTCTCTCTCTCACTCTCTCTCTCTGTTGTTTGGTCTCTCTCTCACTCTCTCTCTGTTGTTTTGTCTCTCTCTCTGTATCTTTCAGTCTCTCTCTGTTGTTTGGTCTCTCTCTCTGTTGTTTGGTCTCTCTCTCTGTATCTTTCACTCTCTCTCTCTGTTGTTTTGTCTCTCTCTCTGTATCTTTCACTCTCTCTATGTTGTTTGGTCTCTCTCTCTCTGTATCTTTCAGTCTCTCGCTGTTGTTTGGTCTCTCTCTCTTTATCTTTCACTCTCTCTCTGTTGTTTGGTCTCTCTCTCTCTGTCTCTCTCTTTATCTTTCACTCTGTTGTTTGGTCTCTCTCTCTGTTTCTCTCTCTCACTCTCTCTCTCTCTGTTGTTTTGTCTCTCTCTCTCTGTTGTTTGGTCTCTCTCTCTCACTCTCTCTCTGTTGTTTGGTCTCTCTCTCTGTTTCTCTCTCTCACTCTCTCTCTCTCTCTGTTGTTTTGTCTCTCTCTCTCTGTTGTTTGGTCTCTCTCTCTCACTCTTTCTCTCTGTTGTTTGGTATCTCTCTCTCACTCTCTCTCTGTTGTTTGGTCTCTCTCTCTCTGTTGTTTGGTCTCTCTCTCTCTCACTCTCTCTCTCTGTTGTTTGGTATCTCTCTCTCACTCTCTCTGTTGTTTGGTATCTCTCTCACTCTCTCTCTGTTGTTTGGTCTATCTCTCTGTCTCTCTCTTTATTCTTTGCTCTCTCTCTCTGTAATTTGGTTTCTCTTTATATTTTACATCATTTTTCTTCCCCATCCTTTGTTTTATATGTTTAATATCTCTCACTCCATTGACAGCCATCTTTCAACCCATTCCTTTATTCATCTTTTAGAACTCTTGTCTCTTCTTCTTCTTCTTTCCTCTCCTCTCTCTTGACCTGTGTTCTATGGCTTGGATCCCATTATGTTTGAATAAAATGCCTTAAATGATCAAGGTTCATTTTAGTGATCACACAAAGAACAGCAAATATTTCAATTTGGACAGGAAGATTAGCAAAGTAAAGAACAACCATGACAGGGAGTAAAACAAAGGCTAACAATGTGTGCTGAAGAGCTTTTCATCGCATGTGTTTTTATGTTGCCTTGTGGAACATGAATATATATATATTTATTTACTCTATATATTAGGTGAATAACTTCAGTGTAATCTCTCTCTTTCCCTCTCTCTTTCCCTACTCTTTCTCTCTCTCTCGCTCTGTCCCTCCATCTCTCTCTCTCTCTCTCTCAGCTCTGAACTGTTGTGAGGGGGATATCCTGCTCCTGTTGGATTCTTCAGGAAGTGTGTCATCCTACGAGTTCTCTCGCCTGCTGCACTTCCTGTCCGAGCTGCTCCTCCCCTTCTCTCTGGGGCGGGGCCAGGTGAGGGCGGGGCTGCTGCAGGTGGGCACTGAGCCACACCTGGAGTTTGGTCTGGATGCCCACAGAACCCAGCCTGGCCTGCAGGGGGCACTGCATAGGACCAGGCAACTCCAGGGGGACACCAACACAGAGGCTGCCCTCAGACAGGCCCAGGGGCTGCTAACCAGAGCTGGGGCTGGGGATGAGTTGGAGCTCCCCAAAGTGCTGGTGTGGCTAACGGATGGGGTACAGCCGGGCATGGTGGATGGACCAATGGCAGAGCTGAGAAGGGCTGGTGTGTCTCTGTTGGCTGTCTCTACGGGACACGGGAACTACCAGGTGCTGCAGAGGGTGGTGACCCCGCCCATCGAGTCCCACCTGTACTTTGTGGACATCGATGACATCAGTATCATCACAGAGGACCTGAGGGAGGCCATCATTGGTGTGTGGGGCGGGGGTGTATTTATAGACAAGTATTTATAGACAGGACTGTGATTGCAGATGAAATCCTCTGTAGTGTAAATGCAAACTCTACCCCACTGAGTTGTATCCCCCTTCTCTCTCAGAGCTGATCCGCGTTGAGCGCCTGAGGGTGGTACAGGTGTCCTCCCACAGTGCCGTGCTGCAGTGGCGTCCTGTACTCGGATCCAACACAGATTTCTACAGCTTTTTACACTACAGCTCTGTTCTGCCAGGTGGTGGGGAGGGTCAGCCTAACGGCGGGGCCAGCAGTGGGGGGCAGTACCACAGACGGACCCTCCCCGGGGACGCCACCTGGGTGGAGCTGAGGGGCCTGCAGCCAGACACCATCTACACTGCCTCCCTCACCCCCAACTCCCAGTCCAACCATGATTATCTCAACACTCTCAGTGTCACCTTCACTACACAACCCGGTCAGAGGGGGGTGGGGGGGGGGGGGGGGGGAGGGGGATGGAGAGCAGTGATGTGGTAGATAAATTAAATGAGCAGATAGTATAATAGAAAATAAACACAACCAGCATATATTTGTACATTATTGAACACATTTTTGTGGATAATAATATTCTCTTTTGTTTCATCCCATCCCATCCTCCCCCTCTCCTATCCTCCAACCTAGAGGTGTTGAGCCCAGCGGTGGTCACAGTGGCAGACTCAGGTCCTGACAGGGTGCGAGTGAGCTGGGGTCCTTTGCAAACTGAGCATGTCCAGCGGTACCAGATAGAGTACGGAGCTCTACCCAGTGGGCAGGTCCACACGGTTAGGCTACATGGACATCAGAACTCCACTCTGCTCACTGGTCTAGAGCCAGACACACAGTACCTAGTTACTGTCAGCGCCCTGTACTCCACAGGCAAAAAGAAGGCCATGTCTGTCAAGGCCTGCACTCAGGAGGGTAAGATGTGTGTTGATGTGTTTCTATGATTTAAGGACAATTCGACATTTACTGGGTTAGGGGGGCTGTTCCAAAATAGGGGAGGGTTGTCTAGATTTTGGGGGGGTTGCTCTGGGGAGTGTGTTTTCTTTATTGGGAACACGGGAGGGTAGTGCGTTTTTTTCCCTGATTTACAATTTCCATTATGCAGGTTTTACGATAGGTCTTCCATATAGCCAAATGCCCTCATCTGCTTACTTGCTTCTTCCCTATCAAGGTGCTTTGGTACTTCCCTTATGCACTACACTTCTCTGTGCGATTACTATACCACAGATCAATATAGTCTACCAGTCAACTATCTATCCTGCCCTCTATCCATACTGACAATAGAGGTAGTTGGATCATTTATCCAGATCTGCAATAGGTTAACTAGCAATCATACCACACATAAAATCATTCAAATATGCACACATTTTCTATATAAATCCACAAGATATAGAGGCATAACTGATTGGCAGCAGAGAGGCCAGGTGCATCATTGGGCATGAAAGAACAGTGAAAACACGCAGCTCAAAAAGCTCCCCCATTGATCTTGTTAAGGGACAATACAATTATCCTTCCTAGACTAGCCTACAACACCATAATCCAATGACGAATTGAGTGCAATTATACTCCAGGCTGCAAACTGCAGTGAAAATATAATTTGAATAATGGTGCAAAAGTTTTTGGATTGTTTCATTCCATTCGTTCCATCTAGATCAGCTGTGGGTCTACTCTGGAAAGATTCTAGATAGGCACAGGAGCAGTCTAGGCTGGTTGTATTTTTACTTGTGATACTGATGAGCTGTCTGTTGCGGTCATCATTCTCCCATTCTCCCATGTCGTCCACATAGGCCTATATGCGCCCAGCAGGCCCAGTTATTCAAGAAAGCTTAACACGTTCTGGCTCCTTTCCGATCCAAGTGGCTATTCCTCGACCTAGAACCTGACACTTCAATATGGCCTAAATATTTGTCATTTAAAATGTATTACCTTTTTATGTGTGGCATTAACACAACTACTCACAATGTTTTGATCTGATTAGGCTACCTGCACACGTTCATCCACTCCACTCTAATATAATTCTACCATCTAAACTGCGCAATGGCCATTTGATTAATGGAAAGTGACAATTGTTACAAAACAACAAAATGACATTCAAACCAAGCCTTCGATACTGAGTAGGGATACTGAGTAGGGGTACTGAGTAGGGATACTGAGTAGGGGTACTGAGTAGGGGTACTGAGTAGGGATACTGAGTAGGGATACTGAGTAGGGGTACTGAGTAGGGATACTGAGTAGGGGTACTGAGTAGGGATACTGAGTAGGGGTACTGAGTAGGGATACTGAGTAGGGGTACTGAGTAGGGGTACTGAGTAGGGATACTGAGTAGGGGTACTGAGTAGGGATACTGAGTAGGGGTACTGAGTAGGGGTACTGAGTAGGGAAACTGAGTAGGGGTACTGAGTAGGGATACTGAGTAGGGGTACTGAGTAGGGATACTGAGTAGGGGTACTGAGTAGGGGTACTGAGTAGGGATACTGATTAGGGATACTGAGTAGGGGTACTGAGTAGGGGTACTGAGTAGGGGTACTGAGTAGGGGTACTGAGTAGGGATACTGAGTAGGGGTACTGAGTAGGGGTACTGAGTAGGGATACTGATTAGGGATACTGAGTAGGGGTACTGAGTAGGGGTACTGAGTAGGGGTACTGAGTAGGGATACTGAGTAGGGGTACTGAGTAGGGGTACTGAGTAGGGTACTGAGTAGGGATACTGAGTAGGGGTACTGAGTAGGGATACTGAGTAGGGGTACTGAGTAGGGGTACTGAGTAGGGGTACTGAGGAGGGGTACTGAGTAGGGATACTGAGTAGGGGTACTGATTAGGGATACTGATTAGGGATACTGAGTAGGGGTACTGAGTAGGGATACTGAGTAGGGGTACTGAGTAGGGATACTGAGTAGGGGTACTGAGTAGGGGTACTGAGTAGGGGTACTGAGTAAGGGTACTGAGTAGGGATACTGAGTAGGGATACTGAGTAGGGGTACTGAGTAGGGGTACTGAGTAGGGATACTGAGTAGGGATACTGAGTAGGGGTACTGAGTAGGGATACTGATTAGGGATACTGAGTAGGGGTACTGAGTAGGGATACTGAGTAGGGGTACTGAGTAGGGATACTGAATAGGGGTACTGAGTAGGGATACTGAGTAGGGGTACTGAGTAGGGATACTGATAGGGGTACTGAGTAGGGATACTGAGTAGGGGTACTGAGTAGGGATACTGAATAGGGATACTGATTAGGGATACTGAGTAGGGGTACTGAGTAGGGGTACTGAGTCAGGATACTGAGTAGGGATACTGAGTAGGGATACTGAGTAGGGATACTGAGTAGGGGTACTGAGTAGGGGTACTGAGTAGGGATACTGATTAGGGATACTGAGTAGGGATACTGAAAAGGGGTACTGAGTAGGGATACTGAGTAGGGGTACTGAGTAGGGGTACTGAGTAGGGGTACTGAGTAGGGATACTGAGTAGGGATACTGAGTAGGGGTACTGAATAGGGATACTGAGTAGGGATACTGATTAGGGATACTGAGTAGGGATACTGAAAAGGGGTACTGAGTAGGGATACTGAGTAGGGGTACTGAGTAGGGATACTGAGTAGGGGTACTGAGTAGGGGTACTGAGTAGGGAGGGATGTATTTTCTATTTTTCAAGATTGTCATACTCTACTTGATTGTGGTGTTGAAAATACAAACCATGATGATAAGTGTTCAAAGTCAGTAATTGGTATGCAGTTACGCGTTGCTTATTGGTTGTGTGTGATATATTGGCACAGAAACCTGTTGGTGGAAAATATGTTGCATATATTTTATATAATTATAAATACAGCAACGAAATGTTGAAAATCTGATTTCTCCCCAGATGATCATTGTCTGCAGCCTGCTCTGATCATAGTGTAATGAAACAGCCAGAGAGAGTGAGCTCACCCATAGCGAACCCTCAACTTTCTGGCCCATTAGCTGTGCGTGGCATTGACTGTGCCACAAAACCATGCTAAAGTGGTAAAGTCGATATCCACGTTTATAAACACTGGGTTGTTACAGTTATTGTTTAATTATGGTGGTAATAACTATTTTTTAGTTAATTTTATGAAGGGGGAGGGTGTGCACATTTTATTACAGTAGAAGGGGAGGGTGATGTGAAAATATTTGTAACATTGGGGAGGGGGGTGCATATTTTTTTGGGACCCCTCCTCCAGGTACATTTCTAACTGTCCCTTATACTTCTGCTGTCTTTCCTTAAATTGTTTCCCTCTCAGCAACAATATTGTACTTGTGCTGTTAATTCAATGGTTCCTAACTTTTTTCGGTAACTGTACCACCAAGTACATTTTGCTCTGCCCGGCTTTCCCCATAAGTACCCCCCTAATGTGCATTTTACCAGTAAGTCTATGGTCTCATGAGTCTTCTCAAGTATCCCCTGGTTGGGAAACACTGTGTTAATGAATGCTTGTTAAATGGTATTGACATTTAAATGTCATGAAACCCTTTACTTATCCTGACATACTGTACATTTATCCTACAGTCATTTATAAGGAGTCCATGCCTCCCTTAGGCTTTGCCCCTCTCTTTTTTCATTCTGTGATTTATGGCTTTTAAAACAGAACACACACACTAGCCTGTCCTCTATCTGTGTGTCTCAGTGCTGCCAGCCCTGGCTGACCTCCAGCTGACCCCAGTGGGGCGTGATGCGGTGCAGGTCCGGTGGTGGGGCCACGATGAGGGGCTGAGGGGGTACTGGCTCAACTGGGACAGGGGTGAGACCCAGAGCCCCTCCCGCCCTGCATTCTCCTGCCTATACCTGCCCCCTGGCTCCCTGTCCACACTGCTCACACACCTGGCCCCCAGCAGCCGAGTGTGTGTGTCCCCTGTCTACCGCATGGCCCGGGGATTGGGGCTCTGCTGCACCTCACGCACACAAACAGGTCTGATACTGCGCACACACATACCAGGGTTGGGCTCAATTCAGAATTCTGGAATTGGTTCCCATTCAACTCATGAGTTACATTTAAATTAAATTGGCCACACTCCACAGGATGTAGACATAGAATTTGAGTGACAGGAAGTATTATTTAATTCAGTGCTATTCAAATTCAGTGCTATTCAAAGACATTCCAATGTCATAGAACATGAGTGTCATTAAAACTAGAGAGAGTGCAAATCTGTCATCAAGGCAAAGAGTGGCTACTTTGAAAAATCTCAAATGTAACATTTTGATTTGTTTAACACTTTTCTGGTTACTACATGATTCCATATGTGTATTTCGTAGTTTTGATGTCTTCACTATCATTTTACAATGTAGGAAATAGTAAAAAACTAAGAAAAACCCTGGAATGAGTAGACCTGGGAAGGGTACTAAAACATTTCTGCAGCATTGAAGGTCCCAAAAAACACTGTGGCCTCCATTATTCTTAAATGGAAGAAGTTTGAAACCACCAAGACTCTTCCTAGAGCAAATTACAAATGACAAATTACCTCAACTAACCTGTACCCCCGCACACTGACTCGGTACCGGTACCCCCTGTATACAGCCTCGTTATTGTTATTTTATTGTGTTTTTTTTGTTTATTTGGTAAATATTTTCTAAACTCTTCTTGAACAGCACAGTTGGTTAAGGGCTTGTAAATAAGCATTTCAAGATAAGGTCTACCTGTTGTATTCGGCGCATGTGACAAATAAAGTTTAATTTGGTATTTCACTTTTTTTTTGGGAATAGCAAACATTTTGAAAAACCTGTTTTTGCTTTGTCATCGTGGATATTGTGTGTAGATTGATGAGGTGGAAAAGTGATTTAATACATTTTAAAATAAGGTTGTAATGTAACAAATGTGGAAAAAGTCAAGGGGTCTGAATAATTTCAGAATGCACTCTAATGAATTATGCTAAATGAGGCAAATATAACTTGTCTGTGTTTTGCCGTATATACAGTAAGACAACTGTCGGGACTGCCCCAGCAGAGCTTCTGACAGATGTTCACTATGGTGCATTACGTTTGTTGGAACATCTCCAGCTCACTGATAATAAACAATGATTAATTTAAGATTGCCTTTGAGTGTCTCTGTGTAAGAATTACAGAAGATTATGCCGTCATGTCATAAGGAAGACACGTTCTGGGTCAGCTGGGTCAAGATAAAGAGTTGTAGCTTCACCATATAGGTGATGTAATCCAAATGGATGGATTCCATTTCTCTGATTCCAATTAGAAGGATAGCCACTGACAGGGAGAGATGAATAAGGGTGAAAAGGAGGAGGGGTGGATGGAGGGGAAAAAGAAGACAACTGCATATTTTTATCATCTATGTCACATAGGCATTTCTGGAAGAAAAAAAATATACAGCATATACAGTTCATGAATAAAAGGTGAAAATGTACTTTCTCACACAATTTTCAGTTTTTGATTTCTCCCATAATGCAATCAACACCTGAGCCTAGCTCTTGTGAACTTGCTTCTGAAGAGCACCATCTAGTGGGACACATATTTTACCACAGGTTGTGACAATCAGGCCTACGTTAAACTTTTTAGATTTTTTTCCCCTGCTGCACTGTATGCACAGTACACCCCTAAGTGTGAATGTAATGCAAAAAAAATGCATGTCCTTCATTACTCAGATCTTTGCTGATGAAACTGTCTGACACTTTGCTGATGACACTGTAGTCTCTACCAATGATGTAGCATGCATATCATGCATCCTCCAATTGCAACGTCTGCCTATGCCCACACATAGGCTGCGTTTACACAGGCAGCCCAACTCTGATCTGTTTTTTCACTAATTGGTGTTTTGACCAATCAGATCAACTTTGAAAAATATCTGATGTGATTGGTCAAAAGACCAATTAGTGGAAAAAATATCAGAATTGGGCTTCTTGTGTAAATGCAACCATTGTGTCTCTAGAAAATATTATATTTTTAATACCCTCAAATATCAAGTTAAGCATAGGCTAAATAATTTCAAAATAAGCCATCAAAATAGGCTAGAATAGGCCATGATAATTCTTCACATTTTACCGGTGAAACCTGCAAACTACCAGTCATTGATTGATCTCAATCAGTTTCATGGGAATATGCATTTTATGCATCTTCTTGAATTACTGTTTCATGAGCAAATTACAGCGGATGGTGTTAATTAACAAACTTCTTTCTTATATTTTGTTTTCATCAAAGCATATATCCTGCTTAGTGGCTCGCTCTGGTTGAGTTTTGGAGCATGATAATTTTTTAAGGGGACAATTCAGCTTCAGCTAACCATCCTAAAATCTCATTAGAAATGAGATGTTTTGGTATAGCAGTAACGTTATAGGCCCCTATGGTATTATATTTGGGAGGGAGGTGAGGAATAAAGGAAACAAGGACAGAGAATGCATGGATTTGGCAGCTAGTAAATTTTTAGACAATGCCTGAGTGAGTGAGTGAGTAGCCGTGATACCCAGGTTCTGTCCAGACACAACCCGTAGCCTGAAAGAAATTGATGGGTGGTGACATAGTGAGTAGGCTTGGGTGGTATCCAGATTTTCATACTGTCATACCATCCTTCTCTCATCCCGGGATTTACGGTATTACTGGCATAGCACACAATGGGGCACTAAAAACACAAGAAAATCTGTTAAACTGTTATGCCTGCAGCTATGGCAACCCGACCTGTTCTCCGGACGTGTTACCTGTCCCAGACCTGCTGTTTTCAACTCCCTAGAGACAGTAGGAGTGGTAGAGATACTCTGAATGATCGGCTATGAAAAGCCAACTGACATTTACTCCTGAGGTGCTGACCTGTTGCACGACAACCACTGTGATTATTATTGTTTGACCTTTCTGGTCATCTATGAACATTTGAACATCTTGGCCATGTTCTGTTATAATCTCCACCCGGCACAGCCAGAAAAGGATTGGCCTGGTTCCTCTCTAGGTTTCTTCCTAGGTTCTGGCCTTTCTAGGGAGTTTTTCCTAGCCACGGTGCTTCTACACCTGCATTGCTTGCTTTTTGGCTGGGTTTCTGTACAGCACTTTGAGATATCAGCTGATGTAAGAAGGGCTATATAAATATATTTAATTTGGATTTTATTAACAGAACGCTAACCAAATTGACATAAACTAACAGCGAAATCACATAGACGCTGTTAGCTAGTGTGAAAACGAACAAACAAATTTCAAAAACAGGCAAATCCAGCTCAAAAAGTAGTACAAGCATATACAAGTGTGGACATTTACAACCGAAAATTAACAAGAGAAATGTTGCAAATGAAAAAAGTTGTGATGCATGCTTTTCTGAAGGAAAACCAGCATGTGTACATCAGTAGTGGCCGGTGACATTTAAGATGAGGACGATTTTATTTTTTCATGAGTATATCCTTATTTCTATTACAGCATGTTGGATGACTGTCATTCATATTCCATTCACCCAGTTCAATATAACTATCAGGTTTGAAGGTAAGACCCAGATGCACACTGTGTCAGAGTAACAATGTTTATTACAGCAACAAGGCAGGCCAACGACAGGTCAAGGCAAGGGTCAAAACCAGGAGGGCGAAAAAGAGAGACTGGGGAAAACCAGGAGTGGAGACAAAAAAACGCTGGTTGACTTGACAAACAAGATGAACTGGCAACAGACAAACAGAGAACACAGGTATAAATACACAGGGGATAATGTGGAAGATGGGCGACACCTGGAGGGGGGTGGAGACAATCACAAAGATAGGTGAATCAGATCAGGGTCTGACAATAACAGTGATTGGTTTAGGCTACTACATGATACAAAAATGTTCAATACCGCCTTGCAAACTCTTGCCTGCATCCAGCTTATCTATGGTGTAATCATTAGTCCAACAGTTGCAAACAAGAGTTTCCATTGGACAAATTCAGGTATGTTTATCCCCGTTTCATTCCGTTTAAGAAACATTTTTCAACAGAATTGGTGGAATGAATACACCCCTGATCACCCATAAACACAGTTCACTTTCATAACAGACACATTGTATTCCTTCTCACATCTATGCACTCTCCTCCTCTCACCTTTTCCCTTTGAATGTGGACTTCAATGAACAACATATCAGCTGTATGTGACCAGGCGAAAAAACCTTTCCAAGCCATATCTTTCCAAACCATATCATAAGCGCTACATACAGCCTACATCATTGTTACCATATTAGCTAAGGTAACGTCATAGTAAAGATAGCTAATAGTTCTAACTAATGTGTTAGTAAACCTGCTACAATCATACAGCAATGTTGCAGTGTACAGTCAGTAAGCAATTTAGCACTTACACCAGCGGGCCCCAGTGGTAATGAATTTGTAAACCAAAAGCTTACCTTGACTTGGAAGAGTTCCAGTGTTGTGCTGGATATTCATAGCCAGCTAGCTAACATAGCATTCTATAGTGTCTGTCTATATAAGGTCCCACAGTTGACAGTGAGCAAAAATCGAGCCATGGGATCGAAGGAATTGTCCGTAGAGCTCCGAGACAGCATTGTGTCGAGGTACAGATCTGGGGAGGGTACCAAAAAATATCTACTGCATTAAAGGTCCTCAAGAACACAGTGGCCTCCATCATTCTTAAATGGAAGAAGTTTGGAACCACCAAGACTCCTAGAGCTGGCTGCCCGGCCAATCTAAGCAATCTGGGGAGAAGGGCCTTGGTCACGGAGGTGACCAAGAACCCGATGGTCACTCTGACAGAGCTCCAGAAAGACAACCATCTTTGCAGCACTCCACAAATCAGGCCTTTATGGTAGAGTGGCCACTCCTCATTAAAAGGCACATAACAGCCCGCTTGGGGTTTGCCAAAAGGCATCTAAAGGACTTAGACCACGAGAAACAAGATTCTCTGGTCTGATGAAACCAAGATTGAACTCTTTGGCCTGAATGCCTGGAGGAAACCTGACACCATCCCTACGGTGAAGCATAGTGGTGACAGCATCATGCTGTGGGGATGTTATACAGCAGCAGGGATTGGGAGACTAGTCAGGATTGAGGGAAAGATGAACGGAGAAAAGTACAGAGAGATCCTTGATGAAAACCTGCTCCAGTGTACTCAGTACATCAGACTGGGGCGAAGGTTCACCTTCCAACAGGACAACGACCCTAAGCACAGCCAAGAGGAGGAGTGGCTTTGGGACAAGTCTCAATGTCCTTGAGTGGCACAGCAAAGTGAATGTAGCTCATAAACCAGTTAGCTAGCTAAATACATTTAATTTATGAGATTACAAAACAATTAGACCTAATTTAGCTAGCTAACTGGTTTCTGAGCTACATTCACTTTTCAATATGAACAGAACCAGGTTTTCCATTCTGTTGTCCTGCCCAAACAGTGTCTGTAATAAACACATCTAAGATTATTAGCTATAGAAACAACCTAGTCTGCTTTCATTTACAAATCTCATGACGTGGTTATGAGATATACTGTAGTAAAGTATCTAGTTTTGTTGTTATTTAGCTGAGCCTGCTAGGTAGCTAATTTTCATATTGGTATAGCTATACTACTGCTAACGTTAGGGAATGGGGATACCGCGTCAGTTGCACAACTGAAAACATTCAACCAGAGAGGAAGAGGAAGAGATAACCAACTCGATGGAAAATGGCTCCCTCCAGCAGGTGGTGTTTTTTAGTTTTGCTCACCAAGCAAGAAGATTTTGTATGGAGGTCAAATGAGAGTGTCGAACTTGGTGAACAAAAAATGTGTGACTTATTTGCTAGGTGAGGTTTATTTGATCTAATAGAAGTTGTGTAATGCTTAAGTTGTTACGAGTGTACTGATATAAGTTGGACAGGTGACATCCCGGCAAATTTGAGAGGAAAAAGAAAACACTTTTATATCAGAGTTGTCTCAAATGGTATGCATATTCACGGATAGTAGCGTAGCATCTCTCTCCATTGAATACAGGTGTTTGAAGTCAACAACCCTCATTGAATATTCAAAAAAGGTTTTACAATAATGAGATGTATTCACCAATCCAAAGCAAAAATAGGCGGGAGCTAGACAGCGCGCCCTGCCGCTTTGTGGACAACGACTCCCATTGTTATGGCGAAGAGACATGTATCTTGCCAGTCTATCTACACTGAAGAAAAGTATAAATGCAACATGCAAAGTCTTGGTCCCATGTTTCATGAGCTGAAATAAAAGATCCCAGAAATGTTTCATATACACACAAAAATTTGGACAAATTTGTTTCATCCCTGTTATTGAGCATTTCCCCTTTGCCAAGATAATCCATACACCTGACAGGTGTGCCATATCAAGATGTTGATTAAACAGCATGATCATTACACAGGTGATCCTTGTGCTGGGGACAATAAAAGGCCACTCTAAAATGTGCAATTTTGTCACACAACACAATGCCACAGATGTCTCAAGTTTTGCTGACTGCAGGAATGTACACCAGAGCTGTTGCCAGAGAATTTAATGCTGATTTCTCTACCATAAGTATTTAGCAGTACGTCCAACCAACCTTACAACTGGAGACCACGTGTATGGCGTCGTGTGGGCGAGTGGTTTGCTGATGTCAACGTTGTGAGCACCCCATGGTAGGGTTATGTTATGGGCAGGCATAAGCTATGGACAATGAACACAATTACATTTTATCGTCGGCAATTTGAATGCACAGAAATACCCTGACGAGATCCTTAGGCCCATTGTGAGGCCCATTTTTTCGTAAGGCATCTTTGGCCAACAGATGCAAATCTGTATTCCCGGTCATATGAAATCCATAGATTAGGGCCTAATGAATTTATTTAAATTGACTGATTTCCTCATATGAACTGTAACTCAGTAAAATCTTTGAAATTGTTGCATGTTGAATTTAAATGTTTGTTCAGTATAAAATCATTGATTCAACCAAAATATGGCTTCCACTCTGAATCAGAGAGGTGTGTGGGGGGGGCTGCCTTAATCGATGTCATTGGCACCTGGGGAGCAGTTGTTGTGGGGTTAACTTGCCTTGCTCAAGGGCAGAACAGCTGATTTTTTCCACATACCTGGCTCCAAACGCTCTAACTGCTAGGCTAATTGCCGCCCCAAAACTTAGCTAGCTAGCAGTCACTGTTAAGTCACCAAAATGATTTGAAATAATGATTGAGGTAACCATGTAATCTGGCTGAACACTTAAACTTTATTTATGGGAATTTAAATTAGATAAACAGTGCTAGGTGCAAGCACATTTGAATTAAAGGATAACAACAACAACACATCTTAGTATTTCCCTGATGCGGTCTAAGTTATGTCATGATTTTGAGAGAGAAAAACATAAACACAGTAGTACCAACATAGAAATAGATATACTAGATCACCCCCTAGTCAGGCCCTGACCTACTACACCATAGATAACCAAGGGCTCTCTATGGTCAGGGCGTGACAGTACCCCCACCCCCCCATGAAGTTGCTGCCTTGATCACATCTGATTTGACGAACATTACCACGTATGCCAATGAATGAACGCAGGGCATTGATAAAAGCGTCGGTGGTTAAGTCATCAAGCATTTCAATGTGAACTGCTCGGGAGCCCATGCAAGTGAGTAGGAGCCCATAACGCTTTAACTCTCTTCTTCCGTCCTTGGCATAGAAATGTCCAAAGCAGTCCATCCCGCAGTATGTGAAGGGAGGCGCGGTCTCCATGCGTTCCTTCGGAAGATCTGCCATCCTTTGCCCTTCTGTACATCTTCTGAATTTCCTGCATTTCACACATTTGTAGATGTGAGAGGAAACTGCATTGCTGCATCCTAGGATCCATATACCGTTGGATCGCAGCTCATTGATCGTCATTCCTCATCCTTGGTGTCGTACTCTTTCATGATAGTGCTTGACGAGCAGCACTGACAAGTGGCTATCTCTTGGCAGGATTGCAGGATGCTTCACATGGGAATGAAGAGTTGCATGAGCCAAGCGACCTCCCACCCTGAGGATACCTTGCTCATCTAGAAATTTGGTCTTAATGTCTTTCTGGTGCCTAAGGTTGTGAATCTCATGGGAGAAGGCTGCTTCTTGAACCATCTTTATAATGGTGAGCTCTGCCTCTCTCCTTTCTTCTATGCTTGTAGCTTCACTGGACCTCAATTTTAAGCCTATGGCTTCCTTGACACGTCGTTTGAGCCTGGAAATAGCTTTTACCACTCTTGCCCAGTCTGAGAACGTATGAAGGTGATCTAGTAATGATCTTTCTTCCTTTGCCTGGGTATCATGGACCAGGGATTTCTTCAGCTCTGGATCATTGTCTGAGAACTCTTCCCTCTTGACTTGTCCTTTGGGAAATTCTTCATGGCAAAGAAAGTCTGGACCTGTGAACCATTTGGAAGCCATGAGCTGTTCTGATGTGAGACCTCTGGAAGCATGATCCGCAGGATTCTCTTCAGAGGTCACATATCTCCATTGTTCGGGATCTGTGCTTTGCTTATTGTGTTGAATACGGTTAGCTACAAAGACGTGGAATCTTCTGGCTTCATTGTTGATGTAGCCAAGAACTACCTTCGAGTCTGTCCAGAAGTATTCCTGTAGACCTTGTATCTCTAGCTCCTTTTTGAGCATGTCACTTGTTCGAACAGCTACCACCGCTGCTGAAAGTTTCAGTCGTGGTATAGTCGTAACCTTGGAAGGGGCGACTCTCGACTTCCCCATAACTAGGGAGCAATGAACTTCTCCTGCTGTGCTGATTGTTCTGAGGTATGAGCACTCTCCATAACCTGAGGTACTAGCGTCAGAGAAGTGATGGAGCTCATAACTCTGCACCTCCTTGAAACTTGATGGCAAGTAGCTTCGTTGGATCCTTACTTCAGACAAGTTTTGTAGACCTTGGAGCCAGAATTCCCACTGGGAACGTAGGTCATCTGGAAGGGGGTCATCCCAGTTGATTTTGTCATGACACATCCGCTGCAAGATCTGCTTCCCTGCCAGGACAAAGGGTGCCACAAACCCAAGCGGATCATATACAGAGGCTACTGTAGACAACACTCCTCTTCTTGTGAGTGGGCGTTCCTTGACAACTACTCTAAACTGGAACTCGTCTGATGCGACACACCACTGTACACCAAGCACTCTCTCCATGTGTGGTTCACCCAGAGCCATATCCAGGTCTTTGGCATCCTCGTTCTTCCTTTGGAATTGTGGCTACAACTTCCTTGCTGTTAGAGATCAACTTGTGCAACCGAAGTTTGGCGATGCTGCAAAGCTCTCTTGCTTCTTTCACCAGCTGGGCCGCTTCAGCTTCAGACGATACGCTCGTCAACCCATCATCAACATAAAAGTTCCTTTCTATGAACTGGATAGACTTCTCGCTGAAGCTTCCTCGTCCTTCGGCAGCAAGATGTTTGAGACCATAGTTGGCGCAACCAGGAGATGAAGCTGCGCCGAACAAGTGGACCTTCATACGATACACTGAGGGTTGAGACTCTAGATCTCTGTTCTCCCACCAAAGGAACCGTAGATAATCTTGGTCTTCTGCTTTCACATGAAACTGGTGGAACATGCGCTCTACGTCACACATGATTACAACTGGACCCTTACGAAAACGACAAAGGACGCCCAGCAATGTGTTTGTCAACTCTGGGCCTGTAAGGAGATGGTCATTCAAGGACGTCTCTCGAAACTTAGCTGAGCAGTCAAAGACGACTTGTATCTTCCCAGGCTTTTGTGGGTGATAAACCCCATGGTGCGGGATGTACCATGCTGGATGCTTGTTAATTTCCTCTTTAGAGACCTTCTCAGCATCTCCACAAGCTATGGCCTCTTCCATGAATGCTGTGTAGTCCTTGTAGTACTGCTTGTCTCTCCTTAACCTCCTTTCCAGGCACTTGAGTCGGTGAACTGCACATGTTTTATTGTTCGGCAAATTGGGTCTTTCTTCCTTAAACGGCAGCGGCATCTCATAATGTCCATTGTCCTTGCGTCTGATGCCCTCTTTCATTTTCTTCAGGAACCGGATATCCTCTTGAGATATGAGGTCCTCTTCTGCAGCTCTCTCGTTGAAGTCAGATTCAAGCGTCTTGATAATGTCCAGTGTTGTGATTACCTCTCTTACACGTGTTCTACAAACATAATGTACTTGATTTGTGAGGTTGGAAGAAGATTGAAGGCTTGGCATCACCTGTCTAACGATAACCCGATGACTCACTCCAATAGGGTCGCCATAGTCGATACATGGATTTCCATAGCCGACTATGCTCCAGCCAAGATCTGTTCTCTGAGCAAAAGGCTGATTTCCCTTACCAGACACAATTTCTCTTGGAAGGAGAGCCTGGGAGCAGTTGTAGCCAATTAAGAGACCGACATCACAGCTCTGTTGAGGAGCAATCTCCTCTGCAATGTGTTCAAGATGAGACCATGCTCTTGCAGTCTCTGGAGTATGAATATGATCTCTGTTTGCAGGAATAAACTCTCTTGAGTAGGTTGTTGGCAGAGGGATTTTCTTCTCCAATTAAAGCCCTCTAACCTGCAAACCAGACAGCTTCTGGCAGGGCACAATGGTATTCCTTGAAGCCATTGTAGAGAGTTTCAGTTGGACTGGCTCCTTCCTTGTATTGAGAGCCTTTGTTGTCTCTTCAAGGATAAAAGTGGTGTCGCTCTGGGTGTCAAGAAGTGCATACACAAGAACTTCACGATTTGGCTCACTTGTGGTTGACACCCAAACTGGAATGATTGTGGAAGTGTGAGTGTTGTTAACTTCTTCGATATAGGGGGCGCTCTTTTAATTTTTGGATAAAAAAACGTTCCCGTTTTAAACAAGATATTTTGTCACGAAAATATGCTCGACTATGCATATAATTGACAGCTTTGGAAAGAAAACACTCTGACGTTTCCAAAACTGCAAAGATATTATCCGTGAGTGCCACAGAACTGATGCTACAGGCGAAACCAAGATGAAATTTCAAACAGGAAATGCCCCAGATTTTGAAGGCGCTGTGTTCCAATGTCTCCTTATATGGCTGTGAATGCGCCAGGAATGAGCCTACACTTTCTGTCGTTTCCCCAAGGTGTCTGCAGCATTGTGACGTATTTGTAGGCATATCATTGGAAGATTGACCATAAGAGACTACATTTACCAGGTGCCCGCTTGGTGTCCTCCGTCGAAATTATTGCGTAATCTCCAGCTGCGTGTATTTTTCCATTTGCTTCAGAGGAGAAACCGAACTGCCACGAATGATTTATCATCGAATAGATATGTGAAAAACACCTTGAGGATTGATTCTAAACAGAGTTAATTTGGAAAAAAGTTTGGCGTTGTAATGACTGAATTTTCGGGGGGTTTTCTTAGCCAAACGTGATGAACAAAACGGAGCGATTTCTCCTACACAAATAATATTTTGGGAAAAACTGAACATTTGCTATCTAACTGAGAGTCTCCTCATTGAAAATATCCGAAGTTCTTCAAAGGTAAATTATTTTATTTGAATGCTTTTCTTGTTTTTGTGAAAATGTTGCCTGCTGAATGCTAGGCTTAATGCTATGCTAGCTATCAATACTCTTACACAAATGCTTGTGTAGCTATGGTTGAAAAGCATATTTTGAAAATCTGAGATGACAGTGTTGTTAACAAAAGGCTAAGCTTGTGAGTGAATATATTTATTTAATTTCATTTGCGATTTTCATGAATAGTTAACGTTGCGTTATGGTAATGAGCTTGAGGCTATGATTACGCTCCCGGATACGGGATTGCTCGACGCAAGAAGTTAATGTCCCTTACGACTCTGTTAGATATGGCCTCACTTGACGCTCTTGTCCCCTTATCTTGTGGGGGCTCTGTCTTCCTATCCCTTAACCTTTCTTTAGTACGATCTTCGTGCAGGCAGGATGGATGCCTCCTCTGACACGTGTCGCAGGTGTTCCTGTTATCACAATCTTTCGAGCGATGCCCAGGCCTTAAACAGCCAAAGCACAATTTATTCTCTTGAACAAACTTCTGTCGCTCTGCGGTGGGCTTATCCATGAACTTCCAGCATGTGTGGAGACTGTGACCTGACTTCTCACAGAAGACACAACTAGTAACAATATCTTTCTCATCAGAGTTAGTTGCTAATACCCTTGTTCCGGGGCTTTGAATCCTTGGTGTCTTAGGTTTTCCATCTTCGCTTGGTTTCAAAGCATGAAGGGATGTCACAGGATTGCAAGCGATCTTTGCTTCTCTCGTGAGAAACTTCACAAACTGACTGAAGCTTGGAAAGATCTAAGTTTCTTCTAAGATGTCTAGGACCTTTCTATTCCATCTTGAAGTTAGCCAATCTGGAAGTTTAGCGAGGATCTTTTGGTTTTCATTACAGTCATTAAGCACCTCCAGGCCCTTATTCTGAGACATAGCAGCCTCACAGCTGCGAAGAAAGTCTACAAGGTCTCTAAGTTCAAGACTGTCCTTGGATCCTATCTTAGGCCATGCATTGAGCTTATCTTTGAAGGACTTGGCGATGAGGAATTTGTTTCCGTACCTTTCTTCAAGAATGGTCCATGCAGCATAGTAGGCTGAGTCTGTTCCTAACATAAAGTAACTTTCAATGGCTTTCTTGGCAGGCCCACCGATATATTTTCTCAAGTAATATATCTTCTCAGTTGCTGGTATGTTCCTCCTGTCTATCAGAGTCTGAAAAGAGACCTTCCAGTCAGTGAATGAGAGTGGTTCTCCATTGAATGTTAATGGTTCTGGTATGGGGAGGCGGCTTTCACTGATTGATTCCACTAGTAACCTGAACATGGTCTTGGTGCCATCTTCTTGTTGTGTGCTTGTCACAACATGTTGTGGTGAGAGACTGTGAAATGAGCCACTTCTGTGCATGACTTCTTTCACAGATTTGCAGTTAGAGAGTAGTTCTCTCTTCTCGTCCTCTGAGTTTTCATCTTGCTCATACACTTGCATTCGCGCCTTGGCAGCATTTAGTTTCTTGAGCACTTCTAGGCGCTCTAACTCTCTACGCTTGTCTTCTAGCATCCTTCGTCTGGCAGCATTTTCTACCTCTAACTTGACTCGCAGCCTAGCTTCTTCTAAGCTGCGTTTCACAGCCTCAGCTTCTTGCTCCGCTGTCCTCTTCTTATCTTCATCTTCGAGTCTCTGAAGCTCTTCTAGATAAGAGCGTCTGCTAAATGACTTAAATGTAAAATGTAAATGTAGTTGGCGTTCTTGCTTAACCATTACTTCTAAAGCTGCTTGGTTAGCAGCAACTTCCGCCGCAGCCTCTTGTCTCTTGACAGATGACACGCTTGAGCATCTGGAGTTGACCTTTGAGTTGCTTTGAGACTGGGAGGAAGCACTTGAGGGTTGATATTTGAGACTTGACTTATGTGAGAGTTCGGACATGCACAAGAAATTGCTGTCCTTCCAGTGCAACCCTATCTGGTTACTTTGACCTTCTTCTCTGCCTTTTAAATGACACCTTACAGTCTTGATAATAGACATTGTAACTGCTTCACAAGTATCAACTCTGCGTCGTATATCGTTGTCGGGAATGTCGATTTGACGCAAATTTACATAGACAAGGTTTAGCTCTGTAGAGGTATGGCTAATCTTGTTTCAGAGGTCTTCTAGTAGGTCTTCAGAGCAACAGCCTGTCAGTGACAGTTTTGCTTCCTTTACCAGAGCCTTCCACTTCTCATAGCTGACCCTGAAACGATGTTCGAGCTGTCTCCACCTTTCGTCACGCAGTTCTCTGCCCTTTTCAGTTAACCTGCGGACCCTCTCACCTTTTCGTGGCTCTTGTTTGCCTCCGTTTCATAATTCACTGGCCGAAGTGACTCCACACCAGTCTGGGCCTCTTCCTGCTGTTCTGTTTGTTCTGATGAAGGCTCGAAGTTTGCGAGGTGTTGCTGCAGCTGCTCAACTTGACGCACCCCATCTCTATCACCTTTAGTGAAACTACCTCTTTCTGACATTCTAAATCAAGTCAAATCAATTCTAGCTAAGGTTTGGATAAGTGAGTAGGTAATTTATACTCTAATTCGCTGTATATTAAACCTTAGTACGTGGTATAAACATGTATAATGCTTGTAACAAAGGCTTGAAAAAACACCTTACCAAACAATTACACTATTAACTTACAGGTGAAAATAGAATTAATAGGTGTACACTGACCCTTAATGTTTTGTAACTATATATATATATATATATATATATTTTTTTTTTAAGTATCAAAGAACATTTTTCCAGTAATACACATACCAACGATACATTAAGATAGAAAGAGCAAATGCATAATACCAGCGTCTTGAAATACACAACTATCTCCAGTCCTTACGACTTGTAATCTTAAGGTCTCTTATTAGCTGTTCACAAGGCTAGGACCACCTTCAAACACCTTGACTTGTACTTGCGTGTCTGACTTTCCTGTTAGTCTTGACCGTATGTTGCCTCACGATGCTTCCTTATGTGGAGATTTTCTTCTTAGGTTGCAGGTAGGTGCAAAACTCTTATCTGGTAGATGACAGGGTCTACCAGGATTGGGGAATCTTGTAGACGTTTTACAGCTGGATGAGATTCTTCTTTCTCTCTTGCTCGTGAAGAGCATTGAGTTCTCACTGTAGCTCCCTTCAGTAACCACGAGCACAACCGTTCCTTGATTTTAACTGGCGGCTTTATTCTGTAGTTTTAGTCAGAATTATCACCTTCCGTGAGAACTATAAAGTAAATAAAAAATACAGTTAAGCACACTCTTACAACCTTATCTTACGAGTGACTTATTAGCTTGGTATAACTCTGAAGTGCTTACATACATAACAGTTTAACCGGCGTTATAACGGGTTCAGATTAAACACATGAATAAAGGAAAAAATACCTCATTGGCTGCTTATTACAGAAGGGAGGAAATCAAACTTCACACTTATTATTCCTGGCATGAATTCACACTTCATCCTAACATACACTCTTCAACCTTTATGAACTACACCCGATGACATGAAAACTTAGCTAACGCAGCGCAGGATTGCCTTCCCTCCAAAAGTGTGTTGCTACAATAAGGATCCCCGTTACAACAGTATTAGCTACGTAGTTCCGCTTGTATTATCATTTCCCCCGCACAGCGGACACGTAAACAATTCAAACAAAAGACAACGACATAACCTGTAAGTCTAACTGTCAGTTACATCAGCTCTGAGACTAACATCTGTCTTGGTTTCAGACGAAGTCGCAGTGTCTCTTCTCCTTCATACACCATCTCTCTCCACCACCACCAGAAAATTAGTCGCAGGGATAAAGGGAGAGAAAGAAAGGGAAAAAGAGAGGGAGCGTCGGAGTGAACTTGAGAGGGAGAACGAGCGGGTAAGAGGAAGGAGAGATGAACACTCAAGATGAACATAGCTGTTGTCAATGAAGAGCTATGAGAGTTACTGTAAATGGCCTATGAAACAGCACATCACCAAGTACAAGCCAGATTCTTACTTTCCAATGTTTTCACTTTTGTACATTGCTTGTATTACATTATGATTTGGGAAACTATGCTCTAAAATCATAGTCCAAAGCTTTTGTCTGAACAATATTTTTGAAATTAAATGCTTTTGCATGACCTTGCCTTGTTTTATGAATGGCATCAAGTGATTACTTCCTGTTCAGCACCAAAACCAAACACACCTCCCCCCTCCTCCCTGGGGAAGCTAGTGTGGCATCCTAATTAACCTAGCTGCTAAGGAGGCATTTTTCAATTAGACTAGCTGATTAATCTCTCCTGTTCCGTGTATATGCACTCTCAGCTCCTGGTAGCTAAACTCTGAAACACCCACATTCCCATGGGTGTAGTGTACCCCTGGTCTAGCATTGATTGGTTGGGTAACTAGGGAAATGCCCTTTGCTGTGATTTTAGGTGGATGGGTATGGTAGGAACTACTTTGTATTTGTCTGGTGTCCATGGTGATTTTACATTGGTAGTTTTGTGGGAGGTTGGGCTTGTGTTCAATGCTACAGAAAGAGTGAGTGTTTATGAAAGTGTACCTATAATAGATGGGCAGCAATCAATATCTATTTTGCTGTGCATTTGTATCTATGACCAAGAGTTGTTCATATTTGGAATAAAACATCTAGCAGTGGATTAGAGGCTGCAGACAGATACTGGAATATAACTACTCTTAGAAGAAACTGGGAAAACAGGGCCCTGGATTAGGATCCAAAGAGACTGAAGAGTATTCTACCCAGAACTCTAACTCTAATTCAGTAGCTGAGATGGAGACCCCAATGCCGGAGTTGAGAGATGCGAAGCCAGCGGAGATGGGTCTCGGTGTCAAATGGTATCCCTTCCAGAACGCCCTCTACATAATCTTGGTCCTGCTGGGTATTGTGGGTAACGCCACGGTGGTTGGCATAATTAGTGAGAGCGTATTCAAAGACCCCAGTGGAGGACGTAACTCAGACATCATCCTGATAAACATGGCCCTCTCCAACCTGCTCCTTTCTCTGCTGAGGAACGTCCTGCTGGTCATGTCTGACCTGGGGCTGGAGGTAAGGAGCTGGATGCGACTGTTACAGGGGTTGGGCACTGTGGTAGGGGGTGCCATGAAGAATGAGGGCTGTATGTGGGTGCTTGAGCCAATGGGGAGGCAAGTATGGAAAGTGTGTGGTTTGGGCTCAAAGTAAAAGGGTTGTAATTTGTAATTTGAGATATTGGAGGGATTTGAGCTGGTCTTTGAGGAATGGTAGTTTAAAATGCAAGGGTTATGGCGGGTGGTGTGGTCTGTAACTAGAGATATGCCATGTGAAAAGAAAGCAATCTGACAATATACCATGCCATACTTACTGATAAGAGCATTGTTCAGGTCGGCACTATAGTGTACACACACATAAAACCTCACACCCAGCTCTCTCTCTAGCTGAACTCTTCCAGAGACGGGTGTCACGTCCTGATGGGGGTGTGGGTGTGGCTTCGCTCAGTCAACGTGTGGTCAACACTCTTCCTCAGTGCTTTTCACTTCCAGACACTGAGGCGTGTGGCCCCTCCCTCACGGACTGTTCACGGGCCCCGCAGGCCCCCCAAGACCCTTCTGATTAGCCTGGGCCTCATCTGGTATCTCAACCTGATCTATGCTATACCTGCACACATCTACTCTACTAAGGGGAACAAGAACAGCACAGAGGTAGGACCCTGATATAATAGAAGTACAGAGGTAGACAATAGGTGATGTGTATTATTTAAGTTGTGGGAAGCTGTCGAAAAAACCTTCTCCGCCTTATCTCCCCCCTCCCCATCTCCCCTCATTTCCTCTCCTCTCTGCTGTCCTCTGTCTCCTCTGCCCTCTTCTCTCTTCCCCTCCAGACCCTGATTTTGGTCAGCAGCACCACGCGCCCCCTGCTGGGCTGTGTGTGGAACTTCCCCTCCAGCTACAATACCCTGGCCTACACCACCACCTCCATGGTGATCCATGAGATCCTGCCTATCATCCTGATGGCCATCACCAACCTGGGCTCCCTCTACACACTCTACACCCACGGCAGGACCCGCAACCCAGCACACATGACTCAGGACGCGCCCGTCATCAAGAGGATACCGGCTGAGAGACGGGCTGCCAAGGTGAGAGAGACTGGAATGATTCAGAATGATGGCTTGTTGTGTGTGGACTGCCGCCTGGTTATTGTAAATGGAAAGAAGTACAACATGTGATTTGGACCTGTAACATTGTTATTGTCATAAAAAATTAGGAATGTGGAAAACAAAATAGCTTTTGTATTACTAAGGTGTTAATGATCCTGGTGTGTTTTCAATAAACAGTGTTTTTATAGAGAATGCGTGTGTATCTTTTATGTCCGTCATGCTAAGAGAAGACGAAAAAAGGTAAATAGTTTCACAGTATTTTCTTTCCTTACCTTCCCTCTCTCGCCAGGTGATTCTAGCCCTCACCATCCTCTTCATTGTGTCTTGGGGAACTAGCATCATCTCTATCAACTACTTAAACTACAATAAAGGATCTTCAGACAGGTTTCTCCCGATAATAGCTCGCTTTGCCAACAGCATCTTCATCGCCATTTCACCCATCGTGCTGGCAGTGGGTCACCGGCGGCTGCGTGCTGTCGTTAAGTCTTTTCTTACTCACTGACAGATCCAACACCCTGAATCCCACTGCAACTGACATTATGGGGAAGCCAGTGGAAAAAGATTATACTTCCCTTCACATAGCCTAATAATAAAGTAGACTTACATGTTTGTTGGTATTCCTCTAACCATTGGCAAAAATGATGAGGTCATCTGTGCTCTTTTAAGGTACTTACTACTAACTGAGCAGTATATTTTCCATGTGTGTAGGAGTCAGAATAAGAATACTGGGAGAGATGGAGGCTCGCACACTGTTGAAAAAATTAAACATCCAAAACCCGAGGCTTGAATGGTTATTAAAACATCATGGTGCCAGTGGCGGTTCTGGGGGGGTTCCAGTGCCCCTGTGACAACAATTTTGGACCCCCTTGTGGCCCCCCTAAATGTGGAGTATGAATTTATTTTTACATACAGTAACTCATTTTTGCTATCATTCTTTTTTTACATCCGTTATTAGACAGTGGCAACGATGATGATTATGAACATGGTCTTCTGCCTGCTAATGCCTGCAATGCAGTGAAGGAAACGATGTCAACAATAACGTCTAATGTAACTTTCCCCTCTAACAGTACAACTGGCCCCAGCTTGGCCCCCCCAGTTGAAATGGTCTAGAACCACCACTGCATGGTGCCCAAAAAATCTGAATGCAAGAAAGTGCATAAATGAAAGTGAAAACAAAACATAAACATTTTGGCCTCAGGTCATCATCAGTTTAACCATTGGCAACCATTTTGATCCTCTTAGGCAGACTGTTTTAACATGGTGCTATGAGATTTCTAAGAATGTATTGATCACTGAGGAAGACCACTGTTTGTTTGTCAGTGAGATTACATGAACACAATTTATTTCTGGAAACCTGCTCTTTTGTGAGCGACATAATGTTTTTGATGTATAGACTGTACGTGAAAGGGTACTCCTATCTATAGATAGTTGTTGTTACATGTTCTGTCTTGTTTGCTCTTTAAAAAACAGTCAAAATAAAGGCCTTTATTTGTACCATCTCTCAATCTCTGAGCCTCTATGCCAGAGGCTCCTCTACATGAAGCTCATTGAAAGGGTGTGAACAGTCCAACAGGATCTGTCTTTGCAGAATGTGAGAACTTATCACAATATTTCAACACTCCAGATCTTAAACATTCCATGACTTTAAATGTTCTAATGTATTTTTTTTTGTTATTACTTATCTATACAGGATTTTTATATATATGTGGACATTTAAAAACAGAATGAGGGGAAGGCAAGCACTGGTTATTTAATTATTCCATACAAAGTCGTACTCATTCATTCATTCAGTGACATGTTTTTTTGATATTTGCTTTAACTCTCTCCTCTACTTTTATTACCTCTCTCCTACTGAATAGTGAAAACAGTTTATTTTGCCTTCTTTCCTAGAAGGCCAGAATCCCGGAATCGCCTCTTTACTGTTGACGTTGAGAGTGGTGTTTTGCGGGTACTATTTAATGAAGCTGCCAGTTGATGACTTGTGAGGATTCTGTTTCTCAGGGTAGCCTAGTGGTTAGAGCATTGGACTAGTAATCAAAAGGTTGCAAGTTCAAATCCCCGAGCTGACAAGGTACAAAATCTGTTGTTCTGCCCCTGAACAGGCAGTTAACCCACTGTTGCTAGGCCGTCATTGAAAATAAGAATTTGTTCTTAACTGACTTGCCTAGTAAAATAAAAACTAGACACTCTAATGTACTTGTCCTCTTGCTCAGTTGTGCAATGGGGCCTCCCACTCCTGTTTCTATTCTGGTTAGAGCCAATTTGCGCTGTTCTGTGAAGGGAGTAGCACACAGCGTTATATGAGATCTTCAGTTTCTTGGCAATTTCTCTCATAGAATAGCCTAATTTCTCAGAACAAGAATAGACTGACGAGTTTCAGAAGGAAGTTCTTTGTTTCTGGCCATTTTGAGCCTCTAATCAAACCCACAAATGCTGATGCTCCAGATACTCAACTAGTCTAAAGGCGGACAGTTTTATTACTTATTTCATCAGAAAAAAAGTTTTCAGCTGTGCTCACATAATTACAAAAGGGTTTTCTAATGATCAATTGTCCTTTTAAAATGATAAACTTGGATTAGCTAACACAAAGTGCCATTGGAACACAGGAGTGATGGTTGCTGATAATGGGCCTCTGTACACCTATGTAGATATTCCATAAAAAATCAGCAATTTCCAGCTACAATAGTCATTTACAACATTAATAATGTCTACACTGTATTTCTGTGTAAAGGGTGCGTGTCGGTGGCAGGGAGGTCAGGCGCAGGAAAACGAACTTAGTACAAACGGAGTCGTTTAATAAGTGCTCATAAAACTCCAAAAACCTAAATATTCAAAAATAATAATATAAGTGGGTACAAAACCCTGCACATAACATACAATAAAACAATCTCCGACAAGGGCATGAGGGGAAACAAAGGGTTAACCTCTCTGGGATATGTGGGAAGCTTGCGTCCCACCTCGCCAAAAGTCAGTGAAATTGCAGGGCACCAAATTCAAAACAACAAAAATCCCATAATTAAAATTCCTCAAACATACAAGTATTTAACACCATTTTAAAGATCAACTTCTTGTAAATTCAGCCACAGTGTCTGATTTCAAATAGGCTTTACGGCGAAAGCACACCAAACGATTATGTTAGGTCAGCACCTAGTCACAGAAAACCATGAAGACATTTTCCAGCCAAGGAGAGCCCTCATAAAAGTCAGAAATAGCAATTAAATTAATCACTAACCTTTGATGATCTTCATCAGATGGCACTCACATGACTTCATGTTACACAATAAATGTGTGTTTTGTTCGATAAAGTTAATCTTTATGTCCAAAACCTCATTTGAAATTGGTGTGTTATGTTCAGAAATGCATTGTCTCAAACAAACATCTGGTGAAAGTGCAGAGCCACATCAAATTACAGAAATACTCATAATAAAAATTGATAAAAGATACAAGTGTTATGCATGGAATTATAGATAAGCTTCTCCTTAATGCAGCCGCTGTGTCAGATTTCAAAAAGACTTTACGGCAAAAGCACACCTTGCGATTATGTTTGGTCAGCGCCAAGTCACAGAAAAACATACAGCCATTTTTCCAAAGAAGGAGAGGTGCCACAAAAGTCAGAAATAGTATTATAAATAGTCACTTACCTTTGATGACCTTCATCAGAATGTACTCCCAGGAATCCCAGTTCTACAATAAATGTTTGTTTTGTTCGATAAAGTCCATAATTTATGTCCAAATACCTCCTTTTTGTTCGCTCGTTTAGTTCACAAATCCAAACTCACGAGGCACGGGCAAGTCCAGGCGAAAGTTCAAACGAAAAGTCCAAAAAGTTATATTACAGTTCGTAGAAACGTGTCAAACGATGTATAAAATCAATCTTTAGGATGTTTTTATCATAAATCTTCAATAATGTTTCAACCGGACAATTCCTTTGTCTTTAGAAAGGGAAAGGAACGCAGCTAACTCTCACAGGCCCGTGCGAGACTGAGCTCATGGCATTCTGCCAGACACCTGGTTGAAACAGCTGTCATTCTCTCCCCCTTCACAGTAGAAGCCTGAAACAAGGTTCTAAAGACTGGTGACATCTAGTGGAAGCCTTAGGAAGTGCAATATTACCCCATAGACACTGTATATTCGATAGGCAATTGACTTGAAAAACTACAAACCTCAGATTTCCCACTTCCTGGTTGGATTTTTTCTCAGGTTTTTGCCTGCCATATGAGTTCTGTTACTCACAGACATCATTCAAACAGTTTTAGAAACTTCAGAGTGTTTTATATCCAAATCCACTAATTATATGCATATTCTAGCTTTTGGGCCTGAGTAGCAGGCAGTTTACTCTGGGCACCTTATTATCCAAGCTAATCAATACTGCCCCCCAGTCCCAAAGAAGTTAAATACACAACATGTAATTGATGGGATTGGAACCAGGTGTGAGGAAGACAAGACAAAACCAATGGAAAATGAAAAATGATCAGTGATGGTTAGAAGGTCGGTGACGTCGACCGCCAAACACCGCCCGAACAAGGAGAGGGGCCGACTTCGGCGGAAGTCGTGATAGTACACCCCCCTGACACGCGGCTCCAGCAGCGCGTCAGCACAGACCTCGGGGATGACTCGGAGGGCGAGGCGCAAGCGATCCGGATGGAGACGGTGGAAATCTCGCAGCATCGAAGGATCCAACACGTCCTCCACCAGAACCCAGCATCTCTCCTCCGGACCATACCCCTCCCAGTCCATGAGGCAATGAAGGCCCCTCAACTGACGTCTTGAATCCAGTATGGAATGAACGGAGTACACCGGGGCCCCCTCGATGTCCAGAGGGGGGCGGAGGAACCTCCCGCACCTCAGACTCCTGGAGAAGGCCAGCCACCACCTGCCTGAGGAGAGACACATGGAACGAGGGGTTAATGCGGTAATCGGGGGGAAGCTGTAACCTGTAACATACCTCGTTCACTCTCCTCAGGACTTTAAATGACAAACTGTGGACCCAGCTTCTGACAGGGCAGGTGAAGGGGCAGGTGGAGGGTCGAGAGCCAGACCCGGTCCCCCGGTGCGAACACCAGGGTCTTACTGCGGTAACAGTCTGCACCCACTTTCTGGCTCAGCACAGCGCGCTGAAGATGGACATGGGCGGCGTCCCATGTTTCCTTTACGCGCCAGAACCAGTCATCCACCGCAGGAGCCTCTGACTCTGATGCCAAGGAGCCATAACCGGCTGATACCCCAATACACACTGGAAGGGAGAAAGGTTAGTGGAGGAGTGGCGGAGCGAGTTCTGGGCCATCTCTGCCCAGGGCACGAACGCTGTCCACTCCCCCGGCCGGTCCTGGCAATAAAACCTCAGAAACCTACCCACATCCTGGTTAACTCTCTCCACCTGCCCGTTACCCTTGGGATGAAAACCTGAGGTAAGGCTGACCGAGACCCCCAGACCTTCCATGAACGCCCTCCATACCCTCGACGTGAACTGGGGACCCTGATCAGACACTATATCCTCAGGCACCCCGTAGTGCCAGAAGACATGTGTAAATAGAGCCTCCGCAGTCTGTAGGGAGACTGGGCAAAGGGAAGAGACGACAGGACTTGATCCACAACGACCAGGATCGTGGTGTTACCCTGTGAAGGAGGAAGATCAGTCAGGAAATCCACCGACAGGTGCGACCATGGCCATTGTGGAACGGGTAAGGGTTGTAACTTACCTCTGGGCAGGTGTCTAGGAGCCTTGCACTGGGCGCACACCGAGCAGGAGGTAACATAAACCTTTATGTCCTTAGCTAAAGTGGGCCACCAGTACTTCCCACTAAGACAGCACACCGTCTGACCGATACCAGGATGACCAGAGGAGGGTGACGTATGGGCCCAATAGATTAGCCGGTCGCGGACAGCAGACGGAACGTACAGACGCCCAGCCGGACACTGAAGGGGAGCGGGCTCTGTACGCAACGCCTGCTCAATGTCCGCGTCCAGCTCCCACACTACCGGTGCCACCAGGAAAGAGGCCGGGAGTATGGGAGTGGGATCCATGGGCCGCTCCTCTGTGTCATACAGCCGGGACAATGCGTCTGCCTTAATGTTCTGAGAGCCTGGTCTGTAGGAAAAGGTAAATACAAAACTGGTGAAAAACATCTCCCACCTTACCTGGTGAGGGTTCAGTATCCTCGCCGCCCGGATGTACTCCAGATTGCAGTGGTCAGTCCAGATGAGAAAAGGGTGTTTAGCCCCCTCAAGCCAATGTCTCCAAGCATTCAAGGCCTTGACGAGAGCCAAGAGCTCCCGGTCCCCCAAATCATAGTTTTTCTCTGCCAGGCTGAGCTTCTTCGAGAAAAAGGCACAGGGGCGGAGCTTCACTGGTGTACCCGAGCGCCAAGAGAGCACAGCTCCTATCCCAGCCTCGGACGCGTCCGCCTCCACTATGAGCGCCAAAGAGGGATCCGGATGGGCCAACACGGTAGCCGAGGTAAACAGAGCCCTCAGTTGACTAAAAGCCGTGTCCGCCTCAGCTGACCACTGCAAGCGCACCGGGCACCCCTTCAGCAGTGAGGTAATGGGAGCCGCCACCTGACCAAAACCCTGGATAAACCTCCGGTAGTAGTTGGCAAACCCTAATAACTGCTGCACATCCTTTACCGTGGTGGGAGTCGGCCAATTACGCCCGGCTGCAATGCGGTCACTCTCCATCTCCACCCCTGAAGTGGAAATGCGATACCCTAGGAAGGAGACGGACTGTTGGAAGAAAATACATTTCTCAGCCTTGCCGTACAGGTCATGCTCCAACAGGCGACCAAGCACTCTGCGCACCATGGACACATGCTCAGCATGTGTAGATGAGTATATCAAAATGTCATCAATATACACCACTACACCCTGCCCGTTCAGGTCCCTGAAAATCTTGTCTACAAAGGCTTGGAAGACTGATGGCGCATTCATCAACCCGTACGGCATGGCGAGGTACTCATAGTGCCCAGAGGTGGTACTGAAAGCCATCTTCCACTCGTCTCCCTCTCGGGTACGCACCAGGTTGTAAGCACTAATGAGATCTATTTTGGTGAAGAAGCGCGCATTGTCTCTATCGCTGTGGCTATGAGCGGTAGTGGGTAACCATACCTCACAGTGATCTGATTCAGACCCTGATAGTGAATACAAGGGCACAGACCCCCTCCTTCTTCAAAAAAAAAAGAAACTTGAGGATGCGGGTGAAGTGGAGGACCTAATGTACCGCTGACCCAGGGATTTGGAGACATATGTTTCCATAGCCTCTGTCTCTGCCTTTGAGAGGGGATACACGTGAATCCTTGGAAGTGCAGCGTCTATCGCACAATCGCCCGGTTGATGGGGTAGTAATTGAGTCACCTTCTGTTTGGAGAAGGCGAGAGCCAAATCGGCATATTCAGGGGGGATGCGCACGGTGGAGACCTGGTCTGGACTTTCCACCATTGTAGCACCAACGGAAAGCCCTAAACACCTACCTGAGCACTCTCTGAATGGGGAAGGGCACATCCACGGGAACGATGGGGATCCCTAAACTATAGGCTAAAGCTCTATCAATAAAATTCCCAGCCAGGTCCAGCAGCTGGACAGGTCCACCAGCTGGTCAAACGTGAAGGTGGTGTCTCTGCAGGCCAGCTCCCGACGTACGCCCTCGCGCAGACTGCAGCGGCAATGGTCGATCAGGGCCCTGTTGTTCCATCCCGCGCCGGCATCCAGAGTCCTAAACTCCAGGGCGAACTCCAGGGCGAACTCCTGGGCGCTCCTCGTCTTCTGCCTCAGCTGGTAGAGGCGCTCACCCGCTGCTCTACCCTAGGGCGGGTGGTCAAAGACTGCCCGGAAATGGCGGGTGAACTCCTCAAACTGGTCCAACGCCACATCTCCCTCTCTCCACACGGCGTTGGCCCACTCCAGGGCTCTCCTGGTGATGCACGAGACGAGGGCGGACACCCTTTCACGGTGCGATGGAGCCGGGTGGACGGTGGCCATATAGAGATTTAACTGCAACAAGAACCTCTGGCAGTTCGCAGTCCTCCCGTCGTACTCCTGGGGCAAGTAGAGACAGATCCCACTGGGTTCAGGCGGGAAAGGGGCACTCAGGGGAGACCCCGGTTGTGCTGGTGGAGGCGCTGGAAGAACTCCCTGTCTCTCCCAGCGGTCCATTGTCTGGACAACGCGATCCTTGGCGTCGCCAAAATGGTAGAGCATAACTGCATGCTCCTGGACGCGCTCCTCCACCTCAATGGCCGTGGTACCCTCTCCTGCTGACTCCATAGTTATGGTCGGTGATTCTGTAAAGGGTGCGTGTCGGTGGCAGGGAAGTCAGGCGCAGGAAAACGAACCTGGTATAAATGGAGTCGTTTAATAAGTGCTCATAAAACTCCAAAAACCAAAATATACAAAAAATATATATAAGTGGGTACAAAACCTGTCGCACACCGACACATGACTTGCACATAACATACAATAAAACAATCTCCGACAAAGACATTAGGGGAAACAGAGGGTTAAATACAGAACATGTAATTGATGGGATTGGAACCAGGTTTGAAGGAAGACAAGACAAAACCAATGGAAAATGAAAAATGGATCAGTGATGGCTAGAAGGTCGGTGACGTCGACCGCCGAACACCGCCCGAACAAGGAGCGAGAATTCCAAGAACTGCCAGTTTATTTTACACACCTGTTTTACACACCTGGGTTTTAGTGAGTGGAAAAGTGGGGACAAATTGGAGGTTTACTTAGTAGCAATGCAAATATCATGGTACAGCTATATAGACACTCAATCATCATGTTAATTTTTAATGGTACATTTACAAACATATATTATGATAAATAGAATTGAAACTTGTGTCTCTCGTTATGGTAATTGGTGAAATAAGTATAGCCAGTTATAATTGTTATAACGGCTTAGCAGAAAATAAGAATAGACAATCAGTAGTTACCTGGCTAAAAGAGAAGGACTATAATATCTGGTGCGGGATGAAGTATCCGCTCATCCCGCGGATCCGCCAGCATCAGGGGCGGCTCTGGTGCGGGACGAAGAACCCGCTCAGCTCTCGGATCCACCATCTTTGGTTGTGGCTCTGGTGCGGGCCGAAGAACCCTCTCATCCCGCGGATCCAGCCATGGATCCAGGCTTAACACTGTACCTGGATTGGGCCTCGGTGCAGAAGAAGGCTCCTGTCTTGGAGCTGGTCTGGACACCGTGCTCGGACTGGGCATTGGCGCAGGGGAAGGCTCCTGCCATGGAGCGGAACCGGGCGCCGTAACTGGACTGGGCACCTGCGCTGAGGAAGACTCCGGCCTTGGAGCAGGACTGGACGCCGTGCTCAAACTGGGCATCGGTGCAGGGGAAGGCTCCGGCCATAGAGCTGGAGGTTCCGGAACATTGACCGTCGCAGGAGGTTCCAGACCGTTGACCGTCTCAGGAGGTTCCGGACCGTGGACCGTCTCAGGAAGTTCCAGACCGTGGACCGTCTCAGGAGGTTCCGGACCGTGGACCATCTCAGGAGGTTCCGGGCTGTAGACCGTCTCAGGAGGTTCCGGACTGTGGACCATCTCAGGAGGCTCCGGACTGTGGACCGTCTCAGGAGGTTCTGGACTGTAGACCATCTCAAGAGGTTCCGGTCTGTGGAACCGTCGCCAGAGGTTCCGGACTGTGGAACCGTCGCCGGAGGTGCCGGACTGTGGAACTGTTGCCGGAAGCTCTGGGCTAGGAACTGTCGCCGGAAGCTCTGGGCTGGGAACTGTCGCTAGAAGCTCTGGACTGGGAACTGTCACCGGAAGCTCTGGACTGGGGATCGTCGCAGGAAGCCTGGTGCGTGGGGCCGACCCCTGTGGTACTGGTCTGGTGACATGCACCTCAGGGCGAGCGCGAAGAGCAGGCACAGGATGTACTGGACTGGGACGGCGCACTGGAGGCCTGGCGCGTGGGGCCGGTACAGGTGGCACCGGACTAGTGACACGCACTTCAGGGCGAGTGCGGGGAGCAGGCACAGGACGTTCTGGACAGAGAAGGCACACTTGAGGGAGAGTGCGAGGAGCAGGCACAGGACGTACCTGACTGGGAACATGCACTTGAGGGAGAGTGCAAGGAGCAGGCACAGGACGTACTGGGCTGTGGAGGCACACTGGAGACCTGGTGCGTAGAGCTGGCACAGATGGTGTTGGAACGATGACACACTCCGCACGGTGAGTGCGGGGAGCTAGCAGAGGACGTACTGGGCTGGGAAGGCGTACCTGAGACCTGGTGCATAGAGCCGGCATCACTTGTACCTCTCAGGATGAGTACGGAGAGCTGACTCAGGTGGCTTTAAATCGATAACACCGGTGGAATTAAATGAATAAAACCCTTAAGCTACCTTGACTTAGATGAGTTCCAGTGTTGGATAGCCATAGCCAATAGGTACCATAGAATCCCTCTCCGTTTGAGTCGGATGTTTGAGTAGGCTAAACTAGCTAGCTGCATTCACTAGCTAAGTAAGTGAAAGTGGAAAAACAATTAAATGTAGCTAGCTCTCTCTTGCTTCTCCTTCATTTTTGAAGAAATTAATATTTTCAAAACTGTTCAACTACTGTTTTTCTCTCTCATAGTGGACAAAATCTAAATTGCGCCTAGTTAGATTTGGGTATGTCATTTTAAGCGAAAATGTGAAAAAAGGATCCTTAAGAGATTTTTTAACTGACTCGCTTTTCAAACACGTCTAGAAATGCACACATTTTGTGCTCTTGTAGGAAGCAATCACCCCCCCATTGCTGATTACAAATGATATACAGTATAACTGGGCTAATAACTCACTCACTAGCAAAGGATATGAACGAATGTGTACACTGCGCTTACATGTAGCTTTAGCTTTGATCTCAAGACAAGCTCGTTCTGTAAAAACAGTCCAGTTCAAAGTGAATATATATATATATATATGGCAGTGTTCTATTTGCAGTGGTGGAAAAAGTACCCAATTGTCATACTTGAGTAAAAGGAAAGATGCCTTAATAATAATAAAAAAGTGAAAGATACCCAGTAAAATACTACTTGAGTAAAAGTCTAAAAGTATTTGGTTTTAAATATACTTAAGTATCAAAAGTAAATGTTATTGCTAAAATATAGTTAAGTATCAAAAGTAAAAGTATAAATAATTAAAAATTCATTTTATTACGCAAATCAGATGGCACCTTTTTCTTGTTATTTTAATGTATGGATAGCCAGGGGCACACTCCAACACTCAGACATAATTTACAAACTAAGCATGCAAATTTTGTGAGTCTGCCAGATCAGAGGCAGTATGATTACCAGTGATGTTTTCTCGATAAGTGCATAAATTGGACCATTTTCCTGTCCTGCTAAACATTCCAAATGTAATGAGTACTGTTGAGTGTCAGGGAAAATGTATGTAAAATTAAAAGTACATTATTTTATTTAGGAATGTAGTGAAGTAAAAGTGAAAGTTTTCAAAAATATGAATAGTAAAGTAAAGTACAGGTACCACGAAAAACTACTTAAGTAGTACTTTAAAGTATTTTTCCTATACTATTCCAATCTATCTGACAGTAGATCATATTTGATCTACACAATACATTTCTAGCTGAACATTCTGTAAATGCCCATTCTCCCAAATGTCCATTGCCCCAGGTGTAGATAATAATTTTAAACCAAATATATTTAGTACAGATAAGTATTAATAAGTTATAATGCTCAATTACTGTATGACTCTTTCAACATGCCACTGAAAAGGTCGAAAGTTGCAAATCATTGTATTAAAATATTAAAAATACTACAGACAAATGCATAGCTATGCTTAGCAAAAAACTACTTTGAACCTCTTTGTCCATCTGAGGGTAAGTGCTAATGAAGCTCCAGACGAACAGTTCTTGTGCTCATGTTGCTTCCAGAGGCAGGAACTCGGTAGTGAGTGTTGCAACTCAGGACAGACAATGTTTATGCGCTACGTGCTTCAGCACTCTGCGGTCTAGTTCTGTGAGCTCGTGTGGCCTACCACTTCTCGGCTGAGCCGTTGTTGCTCCTAGATGTTTCTCCTGGTCTTCTTAGTTCATTGACTTTCTTTGAACCAGAAAAAAAGTGTCTTGCTTCCTCTTCTGTCTCTGACTCCAATGCTTTTTTGGGACAGTTGGGACAGAAGAGGAAGCGAGAAATCAGACCAGACCCAGTTGCTAATGCATTGGTGCCTATGGAAGAACCGGAACTGTGAATTTTTTTTCCAATTGTAAATGGACCGTGTAGGACGTTTAATTTATCCACCATATTTGGTTGGGACACTTTTTCCGGCTATCGGGGAGTTTTCATTCAGTTCGTTTTTCAGTTCATTTATCTAAAGCAATCCCTTTAATTAGAATTTGATTGGCACAATACTAGTATAGCCTATGGAGAATGCTTTCAGAACATGGAGATCAATGAAAGATAGCCATCAAAACATATACATATTCATGTCCGATTCAGAACCCATGCATAGATTTAAAAACATTATGATTATTACACACCTCTGCCACACCTCCGTTATTGGGCTCTCCACCCCAAAAGCGTAACTGGTTGGCACATGCGTTTCCCCATGCTTAAAATCCGTGCGGAGAGAAAAATGTCTGAATTCCCCCTCCAAAGATCATAGTCCAACGCTTTTGTTCAAACAATATATGAAATGCTTTTTAGATGATCTCTTGTCTTGTTTTATGAATGGAATCATCAAGTGAGGACTTCATATTGAGCACCATAAACAAAGGCACCTCTCTATTTGTCCCTGGAGGAGCTAGTATGGCATTATAATGAACCTAGATAGCTGTTAAGGCAGCATGTTTCAATTAGGCTAGTTGATTAATCTCTTGTGTTCCATTTTCATGCACTCTCAGCTTGGTAGCAGAAATCTGAGGTTGAAACACTGACATTCCCATGGGTATACCCACTGGGCAAAACTGATTGATTCAATGTTGTTTCCATGTCATTTCAACCCCAAAAATCAATCTGGTGACATCGAATCAACTTGGAAAACTGATTGGATTTGCAAAAAGTCACCAACATAAGGGCATTTTTCACCAAACTTTTAACCTATATCCAATGACATGGTGACATGTTCTATTGATTTCATGTTGAGTTCATGTTAGTTGACAACTCAACCAAATGTAAATCAAAACTAGACATTGAACTGACGTCTGTGCCCGGTGGGTACAGTGTACCTGACCCAGCACAGGTTGGTTGGGTAACTAGGGAAAGACCCCTTTGCTGTGGTTTTAGGTGGATGTGTATGGCAGGAACTACTTTGTATTTATCTGGTGTCCATGGTGATTTGACATTGGTAGTTCTGTGGGAGGTTGGGCTTGTGTTCAATGCTACAGAAATAGGGAGTGTCTATACAGGTGTAGCTATAATAGATGGGAAGCAATCAATATATGAGCTTTGCACATTTGTATTTATGATCTATGACCAACAGGGTGTTCATATTTGGAATAAAACATCTAGCAGTGGATTAGAGGCTGCAGACAGATACTGGAATATAACTACTCTTAGAAGAAACTTTTGATAACAAACTGGGAAAACAGATTAAGATGCAGAGAGACTGAAGAGTATTCTACCCAGAAATCTAACTCCAATTCAGTAGCTGAGATGGAGAGCCCAATGCCAGAGTTGAGAGAGTTGGAGCCTGTGGGTGTGGGGCTCCGTGTCACCACGTCTCCCACCCAGACCGCATTCTACATAATCTTGGTCCTACTGGGCATTGTGGGTAACACCACGGTGATTGGCGTGATCTTGGACAGCGTGTTCAAAGACCCCAGTGGAGTACGTAACTCAGATATCATCCTGATGAACATGGTCTTGTCCAACCTGCTGGTGTCTGTTCTGAGGAACGTCCTGCTGGTCATCTCTGACCTGGGGCTGGAGGTAAGGAGCTGGATGGGAATGTGGCAGGGGTCGGGCACTCTGGCAGGGCATGCCATGAAGAATGAGGGCTGTATGTGGGTGCTTGAAACAAGGGGGAAGGAGGTATGCTGATTATGTGTGGTTTGGGCTCTAAGTAAAATGGTTGTGATACTTGAGATATGGGAAAGATTTGGGCTAGTCTTTGAGTAATTGTAGTTTAAAATGCAAGGGTTTGGCGGGTGGTGTGGCTGTAACTAGAGATATGCCATGTGAAAATAAAGCAATCTGACAATATACCATGCCATACTTATTGATAAGAGCATTGTTCAGGTCGGCACTATAGTGTACACACACATAAAACCTCACACCCAGCTCTCTCTCTAGCTGAACTCTTCCAGAGACGGGTGTCACGTCCTGATGGGGGTGTGGGTGTGGCTTCGCTCAGTCAACGTGTGGTCAACACTCTTCCTCAGTGCTTTCCACTTCCAGACACTGAGACGCGTGGCCCCTCCCCCTGGGACTGTTCACGGACCCCGCAGGCCCCCCAAGACCCTCCTGATTAGCCTGGGCCTCATCTGGTTCCTCAACCTGATCTATGCTATACCTGCACACATCTACTCTACCAAGGGGAACAAGAACAGCACAGAGGTAGGACCCTGATTCAATACAAGCGGAGAGATAGACAATTGTGATGTGTATTCCTCTTTGAATTGTGGGAAAATGTCTTATACCCCTTCTCTACCTTCTCTTCCCTCCCCATCCCATCTCGTCTCCTCATCCCTCCACGCTCCCTCTCTACTCCCCCTCCCCTCCAGACCCTGATGTTGGTCAGCAGCACCACACGCCCCCTGCTGGGCTGTGTGTGGAACTTCCCCTCCAGCTACAACGGCCTGGCATATGCCACCACCTCCATGGTGATCCACGAGATCCTGCCTATCATCCTGATGGCCATCACCAACCTGGGCTCCCTCTACACACTCTACACCCACGGCAGGACCCACAACCCAGCACACATGACCCAGGACGCGCCCGTCATCAAGAGGATACCGGCTGAGAGACGGGCTGCCAAGGTGAGAGAGACTGGAATGATTCAGAATGATGTCTTGTTGTGTGTGGCCTGCCGCCTGGTTATTGTGGATGGAAAGAAGTACAACATGTGATTTGGACCTGTAACATTGTTATTGTTGTTAAAATGAGGAAATTTCTCTCCAGGTGATTCTAGCCCTCATCATGCTCTTCATTGGGTCTTGGGGAACCAGCATAATTTCTATAAACTACTTCAACTACAACCGAGGTTTGTCAGCCGGGTTCCTTCTGGTTATAGCTCGCTTTGCCAACACTATCTTCATCGCCATTTCACCCATTGTGCTGGCAGTGGGTCACCGGCGGCTGCGTGCTGTTGTTAAGTCTTTTCTTACTCACTGACAGGTCCCACACCCTGAATCACACTGCAACTGACATTATGGGGAAGTCAGTGGAATAATAATAGTACACTTGCCTTAACATAGCCTTTCAATACATTAGAATTACATGGTTGTTGGCATTCCTCTCTATACGTTGGCAACCATTTGATTCTCTTCCAGAGGCAGACTGTTTTAACATGGCACCTATGAGAGACAACCTCATTAATTTATTTTTTATCACAATTTCTATTGATTTATCAGTACTGAGGAATAGCACTGTCAGTTGTTCGGAGGAGTTTAATAGAAAATGTTGTAGAGTTCATCATTGCAATGAAATGTGTTCATCTGTACATGTCAGTGAGACTACGTTAACACAATTTATTTGTGTCAACCTGCTCTTTTGTGAGCGACAGAATGTTTTTGATGTATAGACTGTACATGAAAGGGCACTCCTATCTATAGATAGTTGTTGTTACATGTTCTGTCTTGTTTGCTCTTTAAAAAACAGTCAAAATAAAGGCCTTTATTTGTACCATCTCTCAATCTCTGAGCCTCTATGCCAGAGGCTCCTCTACATGAAGCTCATTGAAAGGGAGTGAACAGTCCAACAGGATCTGTCTTTGCAGAATGTGAGAACTTATCACAATATTTCAACACTCCAGATCTTAAACATTCCATGACTTTAAATGTTCTAAGGTATTTTTTGGTTATTACTTATTTATACAGGATTTTTATATATATGTGGACATTTAAAAGCAGAATGAGGGGAAGGCAAGCACTGGTTATTTAATTATTCCATACAAAGTCATACTCATTTATTCAGTCACATATTTGTTTTAATAATTTGATATTTGCTTCAACTCTCTCCTGTACTTTGATTACCTCTCTCCTACTGAATAGTGAAAACAGTTTATTTTACCTTCTTTCCCATTGTGTCTGGAGCTCTGCATTCCTCCACTATTTCCTCCTGTTGACATTTGACCCTCCTCAGCTTGTCATTTCCCAGAGCCACCACCATAGGGCTGAACCCCACAAACAGAGAAGTAGAGAAGTGGGACACAGTCAGCAGCCCCTCCACATGGTGCCCCCCGTTATGGTTCTAGTACGTCACCATCGCAACCACAAACAGCGTCATCATGATCACATGACTACCCTTGCGTTCACTGACCACATGACTGTCCAGCTCTCCCTGCATCCCTCCCCCTGCCTTGCCCGTCGTGCTTGGCCAGTGTAGCCAGGTAGGTGCCCACCATCAGCACCATTGGAGCCACCTTGTTGAGGGCCAGGGAGGAGGAGGCGAAGGCTGAGCCATGCTCCTCAGAGGGGAAATCCCACACACAGCCCAGCAGGGGCCTGGTGGTGTAGCTAATGACCATCAGCTCCACCATGGTGTTGCCGTGGACCTGGGTGGTGTTGACCAGCACCAGCAGGGAGAAGGCCAGGTTGACCCCGTAGACCAGCTCCGGGCCCACCCACACCCTCTTCCTTTCACGTTGCTGTGCTAGGGACCCCACAGCTCCTGGCTCTGCAGCCCATGGCCCGCCACCACACCCACAGCAGCAAGAAGAGGTGGCATCAGTCAAGGGCCAGGGACACGTCCAGACACAAAGACGGGCACCGTGAGGAACAGAGACGTCAGCAGGTTGGCAAGCGACAGGTTCACCAGGATTGTGTCAGAAGGAGGGAGCCGACAAGAGAGACTTTTAATGGCCGAGGAACACCTGAGAGAGAGGGAGAGAGAAAGAGTATAATGAACTACTATACTAATTATGTGATGTTATCTCAGGCGGAGATATTTCATGACTATTGACAGTTAGGGTTCTATTTCTCCTCACCTCATGGATGATCAGTATGTTTCACAGGATGCCAGAAAAGACCAGCAACCCAAACAGAATAGCATCTACAGTGAGGACCTTTGACATCGTATCCTCAGCATGGCGCCACCATTTCTTTGTCATTCATTGTCTACATGTATTATTACTATTCTAGGGTCTCAATTCTACCTCTGCCTCTATCCTGTTAATTGTGAACTATTTATATAGACACCTACACGCCCTCATACACAAACAAAGCCATCCCAAAAACAAACTCAGCATCTTCAGTGTTGCTGACCTGGCTCAGGGTAAATTTACTCCAATCATTTGTCGCCTAGGTAGGCCTTCCATGCCCTTGCCTGCTGCTTAGGTATGCAGATTTGTCACTGCATTGGCCAGCAGTGAACACACACCACTTACACACCACTAGTTCCCCTTTTGCTGGTATAACAGCCTCCACTCTTCTGGGAAGGCTTTCCACTAGATGTTGGAACATTGCTGTGGGGACTTGCTTCCATTCAGCCACAAGAGCATTAGGGCGGTTGAGAACTGATGTTGGGCGATTAGACCTGGCTCGTAGTCGGCGTTCCAATTCATCCCAAAGGTGTTCGATGGGGTTGAGGTCAGGGCTCTGTGCAGGCCAGTCAAGTTTTTCCACACCGATCTCGACAAATAATTTCTGTATGGACCTCGCATTGTGCACGGGGGCATTGTCATGCTGAAACAGAAAAGGGCCTTCCCTAAACTGCTGCCACAAAGTTGGAAGCACAGAATTATCTATAACGTTATTGATTAAGATTTCCCTTCACTGGAACTAAGAGGCCTAGCCCAAACCTTGAAAAACAGCCCCAGACCATTATTCCTCCTCCACAAAACGTTACAGTTGGCAATATGCATTGGGGCAGGTAGCGTTCTCCTTGCATCTACCAAACCCAAATTCCGGAGTCCAATGGTGGCGAGCTTTACACCACTCCAGCCGACGCTTGGCATTACGCATGGTGATCTTAGGCTTGTACTGTATGTGGCTGCTTGGCCATAGAAACCCATTTCATGAAGTTTCCTACGACTAGTTATTGTGCTGAAGTTGCTTCCAGAGGCAGTCTGAAACTCGGTAGTGAGTGTTGGACCTGAGTACAGCTATACAGCTAATAGCTAAATCCACTCATTTGCAGGGGTGTCCACATACTTTTGTATATATAGTGTATCAACTCATACCACACAGACAGGTCACATCAACAAGACATGTGAGGCTGACTAACACCTGAGACCATCTATACTATAAAGATATACAAATGGTTTCATGCCAATCTTAGCTCATTTGAGAGAGCGTTCAGGCATGTATTTCTTTGTTGCCCTTTAACAACCCTGGCTGTAAGTTGTCAATTCAAACAAATAAAACATGGCTAAATCGACCCATTTTAACAGGGGTATGTGACTGTGGCAGATATCTGTTGGCCCATACGTGTATGTTTAGATGTTTGTGTGTTATGTCATCATCCCGCACATTGTTATCTCCCATTGCTCAGAGGGGAGGATCGTAGAGAGTCATCATTAGACTCATTTACCCAGCATCCCCCGGGGGCTTCCCAGCGGTCTTATTAAAATCATCTCCTCCACTGATGCTGCACACTGTTCCTGTCCTCTCCCTTGGCACTACTACCTTGCTGGCTTGCCAATTCTTTCCTTTTGGGAATGGACATATAATCATTACCTCCAATAACCTCCACATAGAACTGCTGAGTCAAAACTGATCAAAGACTAAATGTTCTCAAATTAAAGATCTTCAGAGAAAGATATGAAGCTTTTTGTGACCATTATAACTGCCAGTAGGTGTTTCAGCAAAAACTTCAGAAGTTTTTGAATGTGTACAAAAGAAACACAGGCTTGTTGTAGAATGTTGTAGACCGACTATCAATTATTACCACTTGAGGTCACTGTACACTCTAAAAATAAAAGGTTCCTGGAGTATCCTTTAGGGGTTCTTCAACTTGAAACTGTGGGGGAACCCCTATAAATTCTTCAAAGAACTCCTTTTAATGGATCCTCGAGGAACCCTTTGAAGAACCTTTTGGGGTTAATTTTTTAACTCCCCTACTATTATTATTGTTATTATTATTAATAATAATAATATGCATAACAACAAGAACAATAACACAATATTTGAGTTGTCCGTGTTTATTATGATTTTAGTGGCAATTCATAATAAAAATCTAAATATGAGGTAATAGGTGATCAGTTCAGTCATCTGCACCCAATACAGCTAGCCTTCAACATATTCTTATAGCCAACATATTATTAACTCTTTGTTGATTGATACCCATTGAATTGTGTCCATTTTCTGTTTTAGAAAGATTTGCACAAATATGAAAAGATAGAGAGTATCATTGTAAAACAATATGAATATAGATCATACAAGGGACAACCCTTACACCTGCTGTCCTTTCAAATTCAAATCGAAGTTGGGCAGTTAGGTTCCTGCAAGAACCCCCACCAACTAAGGAGGTTCCTTGATTCATTTTCAGTGCCAAGAACCCTGAGAGTCTTCGAAGAACTTTGAGGATCTTAGAAGAACCCTTGTTGAATCCCTGAGTATTAGAGTCTAGGTTTGGAAATCGCATCACATCAAAACAAACCATAGTCCTAGATTTCAGCTTTACATTATAGCCCACTATTGACAATATCCAGATGTTCGTTAGTATTGGTAACATCTGCCTATATCATGACGAATGTGTTATAAACTGTTATCAGAGTTTATTTTCCTACAATTTTGAATAAATATGAATATATCATAATTAGGCTATTACAAGACAATTATGCCTGATAATAATAAACTATTTTTTTTGCACAAAACAATCTCATTATATTGCATTTCCAATAATCTGCCTGATTTGATAGTATGGACAAAAGACTACACACAGCAGCATTGAAGACTACAGCCTAGCACCCAATGTGGGAGTAAGGAGTGGGAGTTAACTGGAGGAAGGTCGGTTGGGTGGAAGGATGGAAAGGCACAAAAAAACAGAAAGGGTGGCAGGGAAATTAAGATTGGAGTAGGGACTTGAAATGATGACTCATGTAATTGACTGCTGATGACTACGCTACAAACATTCTGACAGACACAAAAACACACACTCTTCCTCACGACAACCATCACAGACAGCCAGACAGGACAAGACTGAGACAAATGTACCTGAAAAGATCATTGCCGCCGTCTTCGTTCTCGAAAACCTAGAAATGTAAGTTCTCTCTCAATAGCCAAATTGCATCTTACATTTATTGCCGTTTACATGAACCATTCTAATAAGCGGTGTGACCTATTTATTGGTCTGTTGAGTTGCGTGCGTAACCAACATGTGGTGTATGGCTTAAAACAAAGCATTCGTAAGTGATAGCAGTCTGGCTCATTCTCTAAAAGTGTGGTCTGTATCAATCAGCCATCTATTATTCTATGGTATATAATTTTTATTGTGCGATTTTACCGCAGATTGTTCTCGTGCTGGCCATCGGGGGAATACAGCGCTTTGATGGTGGTGTAGGACTGTGTAATGGAAGCCACCTGCCCCCATAACTCTCTTTTTCGCCTCGGATCTCCGCCGACAGTAACGGTGCTGTCCACTATGCATTTGCACTAAATACAGTGAAAGTGAACTGGTAAGAAGAGAAGAAATGAGAAGAAAATCGCTGGTTGCCTTCTCGGCAGTACTGATCTGTCTGTGCCGCGCGACAATCGTCTCCAACCGGACGCGCGGCGGCCGCGACGCGCAAACTTCATCCACATCATCAGACAAGGGAAGCGAGAAGGACGTGGCTGACTCCCCAATCTCTGGCCAACAGCATATCTACAATGTTGATTATTTCAGTAAGAATGAAACAATGGGCTCACCAAGGCGGCAGGGGGACTTCAGCCATAGGAATGGCACTTCCGCCATCAAAACCAGCAGAGGCAATACAGGCACCACTATGATATTTGGCAGGCCAGACCATGTTCAAGGTGGAACAGGGTGGGCCATGGATGGAGGAGTGGCACCAATATGTGCCTACCGGGTGATGGAGGAGGGAATCGGGGGGCGGCTGTGTTTTCGACACACACAGCTGGGGTTCAGGTGTCATCGTGGAGACTGCCGGACTGTTCCATCAGCAGGAGGGTCCCTGGTGGCCAACATTTTGACCAACGGCAGCGTGCTACTACAGTGGACATATGAAGATCTGAGGGGAGAGGCTCAAAGGACAAATAAAGGAAACACAGCTGGACATGACCTAGATAAACAAGAGACAGAGACTAGAGGAACAAGTGTAGAGGGACAGAAAGGGGCCCCTGGGACAGGGCTTGGGGAAGAGAGCAGGTTTGTAACTGCCCCACCGAAGAGGGTATTCGGTGGACGACGTGTCAGAAGGGGTGGGTTTGGGCTAAGCTGCTGGTGGAACGGGAGCTACACCCAGTTTGAGTGCGCTAACACCCATCTTGGCTCTGGTTGCAGGGACTTCTTGCTGACTGAGCTGCATGAGAACGTCCCTTACCGCATCTGCCTGCATCCGCTTGCCTCCACCCTGACACCACAGCTCCACTCAGAAGGAGCAGGCCAGAGGGAGGACATGTGGGACTGTGTGGAGTTCACTGTCTCACCCTTGGGCATGCAGGACATTGTGATTGCCATGACAACGGTGGGAGGAGCCATCTGTGTGATGCTGGTCATCATCTGCCTGCTGGTGGCGTACATCACTGAGAACATCATGAGCCCCATGACACAGCACTCACACTCCACATACCACTCTTACCACTAATGTCACTCACACAAACACGCACACATGTGTGTGCACACACACATAACCTTATTCAGCAATATCGCAGTCATTTATTTTAATCTCACATCTAAATCAATACACTAAAAACCCATTTATGTAACATACTGTGGTTGAACACCCACACACACATAATAAAAATCTCACTCCGATTCAGGGCATTGCACCTTACACACTAGTAGATCTGTAAGCTTGTGGAAGAATGATGAACTAAGCCTCACAACAGACCACCACACTTTCAAATACTATGAAATACTGTTCAAATGATAGGGCTCAGAGAATTCCGTTTGTGTCAGCATTAATTTGTGTGTTTATTTTTCTCTTGTGTATTTATCTCATTAGCCTTTATGCTAGTAATCAAGGTGCTCTGTATTAGAGATAGTAAGCTGCTAGTCAGTAGGCCTACCTAAGAGTGAAAAATGGTCTATAGTTGAGCAATATTATGAACCAGTATTTAGAACGATTCCTCTTTTTTGGGGTCCAGTTATATATTTGCAGTAATTACATATGTTCAGTGGTAAGTAATAAGTGCAAGCACATTAGGTAATTGAATGAATGATTTCTTACTTTTCACCTCAGAGAGGGTTAATTTAATTAGTGTCAACAATGCACCCTCAGGCACCCAAGAATGATTCCTATTTGCCTTACCTTCTCCTGGATGTAGAGATCTATGTATACTGAACATCCCTGTTAGTGAGCATTTCTCCTTTGCCAAGATAATCCATCACACTGACAGGTGAGGCATATCAAGAAGCTGATTAAACATCATGATCATTACACTGGTGCACCTTGTGCTGGGGACAATAAAAGGCCACTCTAAAATGTGCAGTTTTGTCACACAACACAATGCCACATGTCTCAAGTTTTGAAGGAGCATGCAATTTACATGCTGACTGCAGAAATGTCCACCAGAGCTGTTGCCAGAGAATTGAATGTTAATTTCTCTACCATAAGCCAACTCCAACATTGTTTTAGAGAATTTGGCAGAACATCCAACCGGCCTCAAAACCACAGACCACGTGTAACCACACCAGCCCGGGACCTCCTCATCCAACTTCTTCACCTGCGGGATCGTCTGAGACCAGCCACCCGGACAGCTGATGAAACTGAGGAGTATTTCTGTCTGTAATAAAAAAAACTTGTTAGGAAAAACCCATTCTGATTGGCTGGGCCTGGCTCCCCAGTGGGTGGGCCTATGCCCTTCCATGTCCACCCATGGCTGTGCCCCTGCCCAGTCATGTGAAATGCATAGATTAGGGCCTAATGAATTTATTTCAATTTACTGATTTCCTTATATGAACTGTAACTCAGTAAAATCTTAGAAATTGTTGCATGTTGTGTTTATATTTTTGTTGTAGACCTTCAACAGGCTTGTCTGCTCTGCAGTCTGCCAAATATACTGTTCCCAACCTCTAGTTTAGGAGGCCCTGTGGAATCAATAAAACACTGCGAGCATATGATTTTTGTATGTGTAAATGGGTACAGAAAAATATTATTATTTGTGTCTATCCGTCTATCTATCCATCCAACCATCCATCCATTGTAAAAAAATATATATATAGATGGCTACGCCTAGGCTTTTTGTACAATTAATGTAGGATACATGTGGCACAGTGGGGGCTCCCAAGTGGCGCAGTGACCTAAGGAACTGCATCTCAGTGCTAGAGGCATCGCTACTGGTTCGAATCCAGGCTGTATCACAACCAGCCATGATTGGGAGTTCATTAGTGCAGTGCACAATTGGCCCTGCCTCATCTGGGTTTGGCTGGTGTAGGCAGTCATTGTAAATAAGAATTTGTTCTTTAACTGACTTGTCTAGTTAAATAAAGATTAAATAAAATCAAAAGTGGCCGTCTTTTCCAGCATCATCAGGGCTTGGGAACACTTGAGAAGTTTGTTTGGATGACGTCATGCATGCACAGGAGGAAAAAAATCGATTTGGTATGAAGCCCTGCCCCCTATGACATCAACTGTAAAACCTTGGTTAAAAGTCCCCGCCGCCATTTTAACAGGCTCACAGAAAGAAGATTGTAACATCGCCTTGAAACGTTTATACCCCGTTGTATTTGCTTAGTTAGCTAGATCGAAGGCCTTCACAGCAGTCTTTTTGTAATAGTTACATTTCTACCACATTTTAACTAGTTGTGTGCTGTACTTAACATTCGATTGCTAGTTATTTCAGAAAAATAGCATTCGCAATGCCGAGCCACCCGCTGCGCGTGGCGGTTGTGTGCTCGAGCAACCAGAACCGCAGCATGGAAGCGCACAACATCCTCAGGTAACATTACTGGAAGAAAACTAAACAACGACGACATGCCAAGAAGCAAGGACCTTTGATTTTCATCGGCCTGGGTCTTTTACCTGGCTGAGAGCTCACCCTCCTCGACACAACAATGGGCTCACTACGCAGACCGCCTGTTTCCGGCAAACGACGCATTTTATTACAATACACAATGGCTAACTTCCATATTTACACGACAGAGACGTATACTTATTTATTTTTGTATCAAGCTCAACTAGTTCCCAGTGGCACACATGGAGATAAAGCTAATTTATTTTTCTTCGCCGGTGTTACGAATACCGGAAGTAGGGCATTTTTTCTTCAGTGCAGTGGCCATCCGCATAGCCTCCGTCAGTCACTAGCTGGAGGTAGCTAGGTCAAACTCCGACTAGAACTAGGCAACCAACCAGTGAACTACCTGAAATTGTAAAAAGATGGTGAAATATAAAAAATAAAAAAATAGGGAGACCTGCCATGCATCATCTACAACGTACTTTCAGGTTCGGGATTATTCCATGAAAGCGTCATAAAGTAGTTGTCACTCAACAGCCTCTACATTCAAAATTTAGAAACTTTTTAGGTAGGGTAAAGGTCAAATCAAACGCAGCCTCTACATTCAAAATGTATAAACTTTTTTAGGTAGGGTAAAGGTCAAATCAAACACGATCGAGCGTTGCTTTGGGTCGACGCGAGAGACATACTTGCTTTCTAATTTGTAGCGCATGAAGCTTTTGACGGCGTTGTCGTTCGCGACCAGTCTTTTCTAGAGTCTACGCAAAGCAATGCTTGTTCGCGTTTCGTTTGATTTGTTTGGCCTTAACACTAAACAAATGTATCTTAGACTAATTGTCATTTTACTGAGTAAATAAAAGTTGTAAAATCTCCATGCGTGGAGAGAAAGGTAAGGAGAGCCTGCCTATTGGGGAATGATGCCTGTGATATGGCTCTTGAGATGAGATTACTTTATTGATGGTGACTGATCCACAAATGTCCCCTTCTGTGGTCTGTATGCTTTTTGTCTTGCATGTGCTGGTCTGTAAGTAACCGTTTTCCCCCCCATCATTCCCTTTGTTTATACAGCAAGCGAGGCTTTGAAGTTCGCTCTTTTGGGACAGGGTCCCATGTGAAGCTACCTGGTCCTGCACCGGACAAGCCCAATGTGTACGACTTCAAAACCACTTATGAACAGATGTACAACGACCTGGTCCGCAAGGACAAGGAGCTGTATCCCCTGCACTCTTGCATTCACACACAGACACAACATAAACACAGCCCTACCTCTTCATGTTTCTTTTCTGCAGTGAGTTATTATCTTTATCTTCACAGAAAAATATACATAATTAGAAGTATGAAATTGTTAAGGGTGATTGAACAGGGAAGTATTTCATAGTGTTTATTGTTGGGAGATTTTGTAGGTAAGGGTGTCCTTCACTAACCTGATCTCAGATCTGTTTGTGCTCTTGTGAACACCATTGCTGCCCCTGTTAATCCAAACATTGGCATGGCAGAATGACAAGAAGCTGCCATGATAGCACATACAGACTGCCACTCAGGCTAGTCCGTTACATCTATTTTTTAGATTTCTCACATGCTGTCACAATGCTTTTTTAACAATGGTGGTGCGCTTGGAATATTTTACCTTCAGCAGGTTTCAACTTGTAAACAAGTAGCCATTTACCCTCTATAACCAGGTAGGTTGATTCGGGGCCAAGGAACCAACACTTCTAGGGAACATATCCCAGTCTTTCCATATCAGGACCTGGATGTAGACTTTAAACAAAAGAGAAGTTCTGGTTTGTATAATACTATATGTATTTCACCCAACTAGTTGTCAGTGTAGGTTTTTAATCCTACATATTGTTTAGCCAAGGGCACTACTTTTGAATGTGAACATTCTTTCCTTCTGTGCTGTGTCAGTATATGCTTTCACATGTAAAGAATTGTAGCCCCTCCCCCCACTACAGGGCTCTCAACCATATGCTCTTCAGAAAATAAATTAGCCATTGGAGCCAACTTCTTTGAATAGGCATACATTCATACGGCAACTCTGGAACCCACATGGACCCACCTTAAATGGACTCCTACTCCCTTTACACTTAAGATCTGAGAAAATTAGATATGTTTAAGCACTAAGGTGAAAAGGTGGAGTGATTACCATATTGGAGATGCCTATTAAATCCTCTCAGATCTACTGAAGTACATGGTGGGGTAGGAGCTAGCGATCCATTTGGGATTCAGCGTATTTAAAACATTTCAGTGTTGGAAGACCTGCTCAGTAGTGCTTTGGGGTGGGTATGGTTAAAGGGGTATGTTTAAATGTACAAAAAACTTTATTTTTGTGCAAGGAGATATCTGCATGCTTGTAAAAAGAAGGGCTATATATTAATTGTTAGTGGGAATGCCATAGCACTCCTTTCACTGGCCAAGTCCCTATTTGGGAGTATACAAGAGTGGGACCTTATCCTTACAATGCAGGCAAGGATTGGAGATAATTTCTGTAATATTTTCTTGCCTATTCATCTCGGTTTTTGCTCTAGAAAATAGCGTTTTTTATTTAAATTGAGTAGATAAGGTAGGTGACTTCCTAAAATATTTCACTGGTAGTTAAAGTTATGTGAGGCCAGTTACAATAAGTGTTATTAGTTACATTTATTAAGAAGCTTCCAAAGGTCAAATGCATTTTGAGTGAGTTTTGGCCTCTAGGGGGCATTGTGTCTTGAGTATTCACAGTGACTGACTGACGCCTTCAAGTTTCATATGTTTGAGGTCTTGTGTGTTGGTCTTTCGTCTTGCTGTGTTCCTTGACCCTGAGCACCTCAGATACACACAGAATGGAATCCTGCACATGTTGGACCGCAACAAGCGGATCAAGTCCCGACCGGAACGCTTCCAGAGCTGTAAGGACCAGTTTGATCTGGTCATCACCTGTGAGGAGAGGGTCTACGACCAAGTGCTAGAGGGTGAGAAGGGACCTGGGACAGAAGGGGGGTTGGGGGCTTCTCATGTCAAGTTGTGAAATATCAATTAGGAATAGTGAATACGCTTAAAATAAAGTTAGTCTTGGGCTAGGTCACTGGATTCATGTTGATCAACGATCACTATTCTCCCCAATTTCTCCCACTCAGACCTGAGCTCTCGGGAGCAGGAGACTTTCACGCCGGTTCACGTCATCAACGTGGACATCCAGGACAACCACGAGGAGGCCACACTGGGGGCTTTCCTCATCTGTGAGCTGTGTCAGTGTGTGAGTGTCTCTGCCTGCCTGGCCACCAGCAACCATTATCACAGGATTACACTGTTACATTGTCATAGCATGGATATCAGGGATATATGGTAGTATGGGCACATAGTGTCATGTTGCTACAGTGGGATATGTGTTTCTGCAAGATACATGGTGTGTCTGACCATAATGATTTGGAACGTAGGTGTGCAAATTATATTGGCAATAAATACATGCTTAAATGTTGTATGAGTAAGTGGTATGTCACTGTAATTCTATTACACTGAGCCCTAAAGTGTATGGATGTCTTGCCTTGACCCATGTAGCAGGTGTTGTATGTCTGACCGTCCCTTCCCTCTCTCAGATCCAGCACACGGATGATATGGAAAACGAGATGGACGAGCTGCTGCAGGAGTTTGAGGACAAGAGCAACAGGCCTTTCCTCCACACTGTCTGCTTCTACTGATGCCCATGCTACCAAATCTGCAATATCACACGCCCCCTGACCAAACATGCACGTTTATACACAAACTCATGCATACTTCCATATACACTTACTGATTACCTTTCACACACACACCCTCTGCTGTTGGTCAGGGCTGAGGGGACAGGGATGAATGCGCTCAAGTAGGCAGGCTCATCCCTCCTGCTCTGCCTTTCCTCCTCAGGGCCAAGGTGGGCCCAAGGTCCTCCCCCATCCTACAGTGAAACCACTGACACGCCTTCCCACAAAGAGAAATGCCCCTTTTGTCAAACACGTCCTCCTCTACCTCTAAAGGAGGATGTTTTTCTAAGTCTTGCACAGTGATGCTGATTGCTGAGCAACAATGAATTTAATTCATTTTTAAGAATGATGAATAGATATTGTTTTTATGAAGTATGATTTGTCACATTTACTCTCGATGGTGGAGAGTAGTATTGTTGCCACGGATGGGATAGAGTTGAGACTGGTTCGGCATGAATGTGTGTGTGTGTGTGTATACCAGTAGTTAATTAGGAATTCATCAAAATAGGGGGATAATGAACCAAATGGAGACCACGAGGTTCCCTTTTGCCCTCGTTTCCATTATGTTTTGATTCATGTTTAAAAACTCAGATCTGCTACCTTTTCAGGGTGTCATATTTTTTTTCTTTTGAAAACTGAAAAGAATGAAAATATTGTAATTATTTGCAAGCTGAGAGTTCAGTCCAGAGTGCCTGAATATATCTGTATGTACATATGAATCCATTAAATGAATAAACATCTCTAGAAAAACTTGATGAATTGACTTATTTTTAGTGTATTGCACAGATCCCGGATACACCACTCTGCATGCAGATGGAAGATTTTAATTAACAAATGTACCTTGTAAAGGTTCTATAGCCCAATGACCGCATTCATAAAGATGGCAAAAAATGTCCTCTTCCATCTGCTGATGCTCATGTCCATGGCAACATGATACTGTATATACCATTTCAAATATGTCTTTTACCCCAGGACTTTTTATGCAGTTACCCATGGCATTAACAGCATGCCCAATAAAAATGTTCAGTCCTGAGCTTACTCCAATTTCACTGACTAATGATGAGCAATACAGTTGTTATATTCGGTGCACAGAAACAATTGAATGGCAGGAACACAGTAGCCTGGCCCACCTTGAGTTGCACATGGACTATAATGTCAGAGAATATTATTTGACTGATGCAGCAATTTGTTCATACTGGGAGAGAAGAGGATGGGAGGGCTGCAAGGTCACTTATTTATGGGTAATGCAAAAAGAAAATCACCGGAGACAGAACCATGGTTGAAGTGACATTCCCATATCCTACCTCCCCCTGTCATCTAGTGACACAAATGGATAAATTACCTTGTCCTTGCCTCACAATAGGCCTATAAGACCAGGGTGGTTTGGTTTGTCATGGCAATATAATAAGGCAAAAGCTGATTCTGTGACATTTTAGATTTCAGGTGACTGGTGTAGGCCTACGCTCGTCATGGTACTGTTCATGGTGCTATATCGTTAGCTGGCACGCTTCGCGGCGCTGTCCATGGTGCTGAATTGTTTATGTGTACGACCTTATAAGGAGACACTGGTTCCATGCAGGTTAGAGAGTCAGGACAACGTTAAGAAAAAGCCTTTCAATATGTGACACTCTATTATTAACCATGGCCGGCACAGGGCTGGCATTCCCGGGGCCCCAATCCACTCAGGCCCAATTCATCTTCTTCTTGTTTGCTTTTCCCTGATAGACGTCGGCAATAAAGTGAATGTGTTGTCACAAACGAAGCCCAGCCCAACATAATGGTGCAGAATACATATTTAAACTGCTGATTGTCAGAGAGAGAGTATGCATACCAGTTATGTTAATTCGTTGTTAATTTATGTTGAAGCATGCTATTATAAACTTTTGGGGGCAAATATGGGGTGGAAATTGATTCAGCCTATAATCTGTTTCTCTGAAGGAGTCCAAAAATGCCTCCGCTATTATCAACTGGAATGCACAGTGGGAGGCTCCGTATTCTCTTTCAGCTGGGCCAAAGTAGCCTATCCTGTCGGACTATGAGAAATGATAGATAGCCTGACAATGAACAAACACCTGCTAGAGGGAGCTAACACGGAAAACGACTTGATTGGAGAAGAAAACACGAATCGATGATTCCTTGCCTAATGCTAGTGGATGCGTCCAGGTAAATAGGCTACACCAGGAAATGTGCAGTGGCTGGCATCACAGCAACGCATGGATCGCGACTTCGTCCTGATATCAACGGTGTTGCCGTGCTCTGGAATAGCCTAACAATCATTTTTCTGACATACGCTACAGCTTTCACACCACGCCTCCCCGTTGCACGCACCTCGATTAACCATATTCGCTGGTGCACAGAGTGCTTTTCGAAAGGGAGCGAAAATGAGACTGGTCCTCATCTCCTCATGTCGCGGAGAAAGGAACATCGGATAGACGATGCAATGATGGGTAGTTGGACACTGATGCTGCATCCATGAGCGCCTTCACTTCAGGGTGTTGTTTTTGGCACAGGTATCACAGGATAGTTCTGGAGGGAAAGCAAAAAACTGGAAGTTTTGATTCAATAGTGCACAACCGCCACGATCTTTATGATTTTAGGGGATTTATTTGTGATGGTAAGAAGAACACCGTTATCCTCATTCCCCACACTCCCTTATGTGTAACAATTGAATCTGTTCAAAGCTGTCAAATTGATATTTCAAACGACCTAGACATCAACGTGGCCTACATGAGGCGAAACAATCACTAAACTGTCAAGGAAAACATTGTTTTCTGGAGTAACTACACTTAATTCTTTTTTGAATTGACATTTTTGTGTGTCATCTACCTGAGAACTCGGGCAACATATGCTGTTATGGGAATGCGGCTTGTTTTGTCCCAGTTGACTTCAGTGGTTCTTTTCAGGCTGTAGCGTGTCTAACGGACATGAACGCGCTACTGGACCGCTTTCACAACTATATTTTACCACATTTACGAGGGGAGGATCACGTCTGCCATTGCAACTGTGGAAGGTAAAACAAACTTTCCAAAATAATGTGATTTAATGTTATGCAAAACAAAAGCATACATAAACAGTTTGTTTAAAACTACACTGTAAAACTAAGTGTTTAGGATCTGAGCACATAACTAAACCCATTTCTGTAACACTTTTTAAACGCATCATTCTCTGTAAACCCTTTTAAACACATGAACACGTGTATTCAGCACAGGGCGTTAAGTTTTAAACACTTAACACTGGGGGTATTATTTTAACACTGTAGGGTAAAGTCATATTTGCATTCTTCCCAGCATGCCTTTCAAGTGAATGTGAGAGATACCCACCAATGACTCTATTTGATAGTGACAGAGGCATGGTTGTTGCATTCAATCACTTATATTCCTGAATGGTTCACCTGGTGACTGTCTATGTGAATGTGTTAAAATGAAAAGTAAACCCTTTATGAAGACAAATTATACATTTAATCCCATAAAACCTTTAGTTATGACCTAGTTATTGACATTGTGCTTTGAAAATCCTGGCTCATGGGCCACATCAGACCTGCAAGACACAATATGCTGGTTTGTGAAGTGATTAGTAATTCCTATCGGAATACAGCCAGAGGGAGAATACCCAAGAATTGTACTATTTTATCACCCACAACCTGCACTCAGAATGACTGCTATGGTGAAGGACTAAACAAACACGACTACCTAAAATATCTAAACTGGAACAATCATCTCAGTAATGGGTGCAATAAATCCAAGTGACAGATTGGATTAGTTTAGAAAATGTAAGTTATTTAACTCAAAACAAATGTATTTTTGTCATAGGTGCCGAATACAACTGATCTGGACTTTACCGTGAAATGCTTGCTTAGGAGCCCTTCCCAACAATGCAGAGTTTAAAGATAACAAATAAAATAGTAACACAAGAGGAATAAAATAAAATACACAGGAATGTACAGGCAGTAACAGTACCAGATCAGTACCAGAGGTATTTGAGGTAGATATGTACATAAAGACAAGGTAAAGTGATAGATAATAATAAGAGTAACCTAAATACCAGAGCAGCAGCAGCAAATTATTGGTGTAAAAGTGTGTGCTTGTGTTGTGTCGGTCTGCATGTGCGTGTTATGTGTGTGTGCGTATGCGTATGCAGTGTATGTGAATGTGTGTGGGTTTTGTGTGGCAGTGTCAATGTAATGTGTGTGAGTGTGTATATGGTTTGTATACATGATATAGTCTAGTGAGTGTGCGTAGGGTCAGTGCAAGATAGAATCAGTGCAACTAGTTTGGGTACCATTCATTAAGTGACATGTCACATTGGGAATGTAGACCTGGTCATTTCCATCATGTACAAGAGCATAGTTCAACAGCGGTTTCATACATCGTTGATGTACAGACTGTAATGAGATGATAAAAGTGATAGGAGATGCTGTAGGCTACATGCAGAAAGTGCATTATTGCAGATGCTTTACATCACTAGTTCACCAGTGATCTCTGAGGTGAGTCGACATAAACAGAACTGTCAACATTCTTTGTTTATAAATAACAACAAAATGTTGATGGACCATCCACCATAAACAGTGCACTATCACCTGCACACTGTATCTGTCACCTTACCCATATTTCAGCACAACTGAACAGGACATTTAATTCAATAAATCTTTACAATCGCGTGGTGTTTTGTTACTCAACTGGGTTGAGTTCATTTCTGTTTACTTTCTCAGATAGAAAAAAAGATGTGGGAGTGGCTTCATTATTGTTATATTTCCCAGCTAGCTTTGTTTCAGGTTGATTTTAAGAATAGTTAGAATATTTTTAATATCTCTGTTTCCTCATGTACATTGATTGATTAATTGATCTTATACTATATTGATTGTATACTATACATACTATATTGATTGTTACTATACACAGTGTCTATAAGAACGTATCCAAACCAAAAACCATGGATTACAATAGGTGGAATCCTATTACACCCGCTCAGATGCTCATCGTACGTGGCAGGGTTTGCAGACAATAACGGATTACCAAGGGAATCCCAGCCATGAGTTCCCCAGCGATGCAGAACTCCCAAACGAGCTACATGGCTTTTGTTTTTCTGGAAAAAAGCCAGTTTTTCCAGATGCCTGTGTGACTTCGCTCTTCGTGGCTGATGCGAGCAAAATGTTTAAATAGGCTAACAATCACAAGACCGCCGAGCCAGACTGAATACCAGGGCATGTTCTCAAAGCATGCACAGAACAGCTGGCAAGTGAGGGTACGCAATAACACCTCCACCACGCTGACCCTCAACACAGGGGCCTCTCAGGTGTGTGTGCTTAGTTCCCTCTTGTACTCCCTGTTCACCCACGACTGCGTGGCCACGCACGACTCCAACGCCATCAAGATTTTCTGACGAGACGATGGTGGTAGGCCTGATCACCGACGGCGATGAGTCAGCCTAAAGCGAGGAGGTCAGAGACTTAGCAGTGTGGTGCCAGGACAACAACCTGCCCCTCAACGTTAGTAAGACCAAGGAGCTGATTGTGGACTATAGGAGAAAGAGGGGACTGGGCTGTTCTGGAACGGGTCGAGAACTCCCAAGTTTCTTGGCGTCCACATTACTAAGGACATAACATGGTCCACCCCCCCTAGCATTGAGCCTATTCCTGCAACCACTGGTCTGCCTGGATAGTTGCCTTGTCGTGTTTTAAGTTTGTGTAATTTCGGTAAAATGTATAAGCATGGACGTATGGCACATTTGCAGCCAAGATATTCATATTCAGGTTTTGAGATAAGGTTGTTTAATAGGGCTTGCATCCAACCCACACACAGCACTACAGCAAAGTACATAGAACCACACATAGCCTAACCATATACAGTCTTTGTATGGTAGATTTAATTACTCCCTTATGTCATTGTATCTTCCTCAATGCACTTTTTACCCCCCCCCATCCTCCTCTCTTCTCTCGCTCTACTCCCCTTTTCCTCCCTCCCCACTCCACGTGTCCTGCTCCCTTCTCTCTTCTCCTTGCCTCCTCACCTCCCCTCTCCCTCTGTCACCTCCCTCTGGGCTTCAGGCACCATGTACACTATGTGATCCCGTATGATGGGGACCAGTCTCTGGTGGACTCTGCAGAGAACTACTTTGTGAGTGACAGTGTGACCAAGCAGGAGCTGGACCTGATGTTGGGGCTGCTGCTGGGCTTCCTCCTCAGCTGGCTGCTGCTGTGCCTGGATGGGGCGCTGCACGCTGCCCTCAGACGTTGGAGGGCCAAACAGCACCATGGTGAGTCAGCAGGGGGACACAACACCACAGGCCGGCTCCGAGAGGCAGATAGACAATGTATGGGGAGCTGGTCTCAAAAGCCTGGCGCAGCTTTGAGTTTCAAAAATAGCAGCAGTAGAAAGTTAGTAAGGAATACAGATGTTTTGTTCATGGGGTGGGGGTAAAAATAGGATGTTCTTTGGATAAGTGAGGGAATGTATAGGAGAACAAATGTCTAAAGGTGCAGAGGTTTGATGTCTCAACTTTGAATTAGCCTTGTTTGATGAAAACTGCAGTATCGTGGGCAGCCTCTGTTCCGGAGACTACAGTACAGTGTGTAAACCTGTCTATGGTTCAATGACTTTTTATAAGTGTGACTCAGCCATCGACCCACTTTATCACAATATTCCCCAGCTTGCTGCTGTTTCTCTTTTGATTTCCTAAAAATTCATTTTGGATCAGTGTTTTTCAGGCTTATATATGACAGTGGGAGTCCCCCCCCCTCCTCAGATTTCTACATTGAACTGTTGGCACTGATAAAGTCATCATACATTCTTCCCCTTCAGTCTAGTCACAGTTTTTCCATATTTCTCTATCCAGTTGTGGGATTAGTATAATTCCCAGCCAGAGCTGCTTGCCGTGTATGAAGTGATGGAGTTGGTTGGTGTAGAAATTAGTCATGTATAGCTTCATGTCTTTTCAAATCTTTCCTCTAATGCACACACACACACCATTTATTTTAGTGTCTGTGGTTTTAAAACTGTGAGTTCAGAGTAGACTTACTGCAATGTTTCAGTGTCTTGTGATTTCTCTTTCTCCTCTCTCTGTATAGATTTGTAATCCCTCTCCCTCGCTTAAAATTCAGTATTTATCTCTCCCTTCCATCTCACCAATTAAATTCATGTTATTTAATTCTGTCTATCCTGTGAAAAGTCTGTGGGCTTTAGTAGTTTGGTGGAGTGGTCTCGTCTTCTCTCAATCCCCCCTCTCACCAGTAACCGAGAGGTGGCTATCTTGAATCCCAGAGCCAGCAAGTGAAAAAGATGCATGCACACTCACACACAAACTAACTGGAGGACACATCCTTAATCTTTCAATCAATGTCGTACATCTTCCCCAACCCACATCTTTTTTTCCTTTACTGTGTCCAGATGCGTTCTCCTGGTCATGGGTTCCCCGCTTCTGTAACCTGGGGAGAAGGGTGCACATGAGAAAGGTAGAGGACTCAAGTGGGAACATGGTGCACATTAAGCAGAAGCTGTACCACAACGGACACCCCAGCCCACGCCACCTCTGAGAGCATTGGACTGGCTGAGACCATAGACTGAGACCTGCTGACAACTGACCAACCAGACACAAGGGCAGCTAAACAAAGACTATTCAAGATATACCCTTCAAATCATACTGTTTCTTATTGCCACTGGATAGAACAATTTAACTGGCCCAATGGCCTTCACACACAGTGCAAAACTCCTCACTGTCCATATTTGTCTTGACTGGAAATGATTTCATGTAAAAGGATGTAGGTAATGGAGGGTCAGTTAGTAGTGGGGTTAGCAATTTGATAAAAGCGTGTTTTTCAAAATAGTATATATATATTTGGTTTTAGAATGTGAATTTTGCTAGAAGTGGGGATAGGGTGTATAGGGTGCCCGTTTTGAAATCAAAATATTTATTTTGCTTGAGGGTGGTCAAAGTTTGAGAGGGATTTGTGTATTGGTAGTACTTTGTCTATTTTAAAAACTTGGCATGTGAAAGCTGTACTGAAAGGGGCCTAGGGAATGTATTTTTCGTGGGTGGGTGTCATTTCTTTCTTGGTTATTGATGTCAATAATTAGACATTATTAGACATTATTTGGGGTGTGGAAGAGAACATAAATGCTGCCTGCTCATCTAACTGTGTGGTGTGTACAGTATATGCAGTGTGCCAACATTAAAGAGCCATTAGGAATGGCACTGTTGTGTATGTGTGTGATGTTAAGGGGTTAATTTGATATTTGGTCCAGAGGGTCATCACCATGGAAACCTGGAGATGAAATTCCAAGAAGGAGGGTTACACTCAGGAACTCTTTATAGTTGACGAAATACTTCACACTGAACAGCCAGCTGTAGAGTGCCTCCATAATAGTAGCTTTGAAAGGGACTGCCTGTGGTGTATTAACTCATATCACAGGTGCAACATGCTCTTGTCATGGCATTGAAGAGTGATACTGTATGAGGACTGTAACCCATTGGGATCCTGAGTGTTCCTCCCTTATGAATTAGTCTCTAGGGAGCGGGATGTGGCACCCTTTCACTTCCCTGCACCTCCCCGTCTCTGTGCAGACATCGGTGTTGTAAAAATTAAATCATTGTTTCATTAAAACGGACCACTGGAGGTTAACAGTGACGAAGTCCTGGTGTGTCATTACACAGGTTCAAGATATAGTTCATCACCATCTGTTGGTCACATGATTTTTTACAATGATTTAAGTCTATGAAACCATCCCATTACAAATTATAACATAGTTGCAGCCATTGTACAAAACCTGGATTATTTTCATCCACACCATCTGAATAATAGAGTATCATCTCTTACAGTCCACATCAACATTAATATTATTAGACAGTGTTTCCATATAAAGTATACTTTTTATACAAATCATATATTATCACAGCTCTCCAACCTCTCCAGGATTGTTTCATGATCTGCTAGTGCCTCCATCCCTCCTCCCCGTCCCCCATCTCTTTCAGTCAGACAGATGTATACAGACAGTCAGGAGGAACAGGAGGCGTCCTCCTGTAAACCCATTAATCCCAAAAAGCAACCCTCTTTCTTCCTTCCCCTAATGTTAATCTGGAGTCCCATCCTTGGGAGGAGTTTCTGTCCCACCCTCACTGCTAGGGGCTGCGTCAGTTTGGGCTACACCCTCTACCCCTCCCCCCGAGGTGTTACCACTGCTTCGACACCCTCCCCTTTGGCCGGGAAAGTCCCCTCCTCCGCAGGCAGGGTGGTACTGTCTGAGGAAGGTGGGGTTGATTCTGCAGGTAGAGGCACCTCCAATTTCAGCTCCTCCCACTTGACAGGGGTCTCCGGTCTGCTGTCCATCTCCAAGACCGGGTTGAGTACTCATGAGGCTGTGGTGGCTCCCATAGAAGTAGATCCTATATTGCTGCTGTCTACTGGTCCAGTGCTGTGAGAGGCTGTGCTCTTGGCCCCAGCCTCCCCGTGCAGCCAGTCCATCTTCTGGAGGTGCTGCCGCATGGCGTCGTCCACCCGAGCATCAATCATGGGCTCCGTTAGGACGCCGTCCTCTGAGGAGTATGCTGCCGCCTACAGGAGGACATAGAATACATTAATTATTACATTAAATCTAAATAAAATATTTTATCATAAAAGTTCTTGTCCACAGAATGAGTCTCACAGGAGAGATGAACATGACACAGCAGAAGGGGAGGAACAGTGACATACATAGTGATCCACTTCCCAGCTCTGCTTCTATAAATAGTTGGGAGAATAAATGGGTCTGGACTTCCTTGGTAACCAAATCACCTTGGGTCAGAATTGCCTGCTGTGGCCATCCCTAACCTTTCATCTATCTATCTATGACCCTCTACACAGGTTCTCCTAACAACAAATCATTTATGTCAAACTGGCATAATTGGACAATTCTGGTTGTTATCGTTTCAAAAAGATCAGCAGAAAGCATTGACCTATGAACAACAGGGGAAACGCATCACATACCTGCCAGGCCACGCCCAGTTTAGAGATCTCTCTGCCAGACATGCCCTCTGCCCGCTCAGCGATGTCTGAGCACTTCATTCTCAGCTTCATTCTCCTGCAGGGACAAACAGAGACAGAGGAACATGGAGACATAGAGAGGGATTACAGACAGATACGGATCTGAATGACATCCTGTCTGGCAGAATGGAAACAGGTCTGCGTTATGAGGTCTTGCCTGACTCTTATCTGGGGAGCCACTCCTTAAGTGGCCAAGCTCCCTCCACCAGCTGGCTCGGTTGTCTGAGTGTTGTTGGGCCTGGTCCAGCTTCCTGTGCCCGGTGTGTAAATCTCCCCCTGCCCCTCTGCCTCTCAGGCCCTCAGAGCCCCACTGTAATTAGTGACTCAGCATGGCTACGGCTGACTGGGATCCTGCTGCTGCTTATTGCTGGGACTCCTGCTCCTAAAGACCTGCTCCTGACACTCCACAGACAGAGCTTATTTTGAAGAAAAATAGAAAGAGGGGCCTCCTTCCACCCAGGCACCCAAAAGTTAATGCCCGTCCACATGTGTGCGTGGGTAGGTGTGTGTGTGTGTGTGTCAAGGAATGTGGATGACTCCAAGTATGTCTGGGAGTAGTTAATTACTTGGCATTAGAACTTGTTCCATTATACATCCTAGTGTGTGTGTGTGCTTGTGAGAGTGCCCTATTTAAACCTGTGCTGCTGTGCTGTGTGGGCATAACGCTGTGTGACTCACCGTCTCCCCTCTGTGGCTGGCTCAAGCACGTACCTGTCAAAGTACACCAGCCTCTCATCAGGACCCGGCAGGGAAAAGTTGACTATCTCATCAATGCGGTCGTTGATGGCCCAGTCAAACTGCTCCAGCTGGTTACTAGCCAGCACCATACTAGCCAGCATCATACTAGCCAGCATCATGAACCTGGAGGAAGACAACACAACAGTGGGCTACTAGGGTTAGAATGCTGTGGTATTTGAGGAAGTTTGTACATCAGAATTCAGGGTGTTGGGAATAGATATGGTGAATTTAGAGTGAATGAGGACTGACTTGTTGCTCTGCTCTCCAGTGCGGTACAGGAATGTGTTCAAAGTTGTTCTGAGCTCTTCACTGATCTTCTCCTGCAAACAAAAAGACACAAACCTTGAATTTTATTTTCCAATATTTCAACAAGATCATTGTTTTGGTTTTGCTATCATTTCAATACAGGAAGGTACAAATACCTGGGTTCAAATAGTATTTGAAAGAGCTCAATTACTTTCATACATTCGAAGTAAGTACTCAGATATCTTATATTTGAAAAGGCAAGTAGTTGAATATTTTACTTTATTTGAAAATACACTTGGAAAGTATTTGAAAATAAAAAATAAATATTTGAAAATGCATTTAATCCAGATATTTGAAAATAGTATTTAAGATAAGTATTTGAAAATACTCTCAAATACAATTTGGTAGAGTACAATTTTTTTTTTTTTTTTACAAATAACCATTCAAATACTCTGATAAAAGTTATTGTTTTGGCCTGTGTATTTTAAAATACTCAAACACACAGAAAAAGTTATTTTAAATACCAGATACTCAAATACATATGTATTTGATCCCAGGTTGTACACAACACACTTACGGTAGATCTCTTGCAAAGGAATGCAATCGGCTTCATCAACAAACAGCAACAGGCTGTGTCAGACAGGACACAGGATGGCATTAGCAGAGCTGCACTGGTCTTAATTCGTTCTCTGTATATAATATCAAGTGCATGTCTGTTTATGGCATGTTCAAATGTATATTATGTAGATACTTACGCTACATGGTTATATCATGGTTACATTTACATTAAGTTCTATCAATAGTATGATAGCACTGCAAGTGAGGGTAGCATACCCACGGCGACTGGTGTTGGCCCAGTCAAAGACTTTGTGCATGGCGGTGACGCCCTCACGGCGCCACATCTCCACCCGTCATGATGGCATAGTCCATCCCAGAGTGCACTGCTAGCTTCTACTCAAACCACAGAGAGACAGTTACCAACATAACACCTCTTGTCAAAGTCAAGGTGATTCTGTAAGGGGCCTACCTTAGCAAAGAGGGTCTTTCCAGTACCTGGGGGGCCGTACATGAGGATGTTCCTGTAGAGCCCCTTGTTCTGCCGTGTGTTCCTAGTTGCTATGGCGATGTCACGTACACGCTCTTCTAAGTTAGGCTGTGGGGAGTGGAGGGAATCATTCATATCAGGGAGATCAACATTTTGTCTCAAAGCAGGGCTGCAAAAACATATATTCACTCTACACAAGATGTGTACACAGCATTCTCTATTAATGTATCTTTAATACATGTGCTGGGTATAATATCTCCCAGGTATAGTTGTGTTGAGACTGTATAAGGTATGACTCTCTGGTGCTCAGGTGTGTGCTGAGTGTTGGTACTCACACTGAGCACTACTCCCTCCAGGGCATCCTGAGGTTTGCTTGTCAGGCGCTTTGAAATCTATAAGAGAGGAAAAATAAGAAAATGGACCTCACCATCACTTCATAGTACTTCTACATAAGTGTTTAGCTAACTTAATTTACTTGCAATAAAAAAATGTAAAAATAAACACAAAAAGCATCAGACACAGGACTTCTACAATGCACAGCAGGGCCGCTCTATCTTGGTGGGGTGCTTGATTGCCTCCGCCACAGTGATGCGAGACATCTCTCTGACCAATGAGGCCTTACCGAGCCGGGCCTCAATGTAGCGCCCTGCCACCGCTGTGGCGTTCCGGGCAGAATATACACCCACAGCCAGCAGGGTTAGTCCTGCCACCTAGTGGTGTGAGGGAACAAATACACTACATTTAGAGACACTCCAACAACAGCTTAGATCAGATATAAATACACCTTTAAGATATCAGGTACTTATTTTAGGAGTCATTGGCAGTTTGCATATTAATGAACATAAATGAGGAAGTAGAGTGGAAGGCAGGTCTCACCGTAGCTGTGACTTGATCCCAGTCTGACACAAAGACCTGGAATCCTTCCCCAAACACAGCACCTGCAGTCCTGAAATGACAGAAATATACAAAGACAGTCAGGTATCCAATATAGTATATTTCTGTATGGTCTGTAATGTAATACACTAAGTCTGTCTCACCGTACAGTCTGTGCTCTGCTGCCTTGAAGTGGATCTGCTCGTGGATGAGGTCTGCGTTTTCCCGTTCAACACATGCACGTGCTTTAGACTCTGCCTCTACACGTAGCAGCTCATTCTTGTGCCTCAGCTGCATCTCGTGCTCGATTGTTGCTATGTGGAGCGGGTAAATCAGTGGATATATCATTATACCATAGCATTGTTGAATACTCGTTTCTTATTGGCTTGAAGGACATTCTAGAGCGTGCATTATTTCTCTATAGAACACATACCCCCTACACATACACATTTTGTGGTTGCCAGACCCCATATGGCTATAATGACCAGTGAAAATCGAAGCAGAACCATATTCCTGGAGGCTGTGTGACTGTATTATACGGGGTCAGTACCTTACCTCATAGCCTCCTGTTTAAGCACAGAGTCCTCCTGTTTGCGAAGGTTGTCCTCATTCAGAGCTTGCTGAGGACACAGAAGAGAGGCTACACTCAGTCAGGTGGACATAGCATTTTCACTCTACTTCTTTCTAGCCTAAACAGGACTGAGTAGATATTGCAGCTAATGGCAGTTGGTCTTACCTGTTGCTTGAGTTGATCCTCATACCTCTGTCTGGCAAGTCTGTCTTGGAACTGTGCTCTCTGTAAAGGGATATGAGGAGACGGTAACCATAGTAACATGTTAGTCACCCTCTGGTGGACAGATATGTAACCCCTATATGTAAGCTCCTCTCCAGCTCTCATTGTAGCCTGTTTCAGAATTAAAGCTAATTGTGCAAACAATTTCAAGCTCTAAACTTATGAACACAATTGTACTCTCTACAAACTCAAAGACATCTAACAACTACAAAGCAAATGCTTGCTTCTACAGTTTACCCATACCTCTGCATTATGATCCATGCTATGAGCCCATCATTGACTCCATACTCTGCAGTACAAGGAATACTACTGCATAATCACCCTTCCTGCAGTATCACTAAACCCTCTCAGTACCAGCTCTCTCACCGATTGATGCTTGGTCTCCTTGCCGACAGTTTTCCTCCTCTCCTCCCCTTGAACACGCAGCTGATCCCCCTTCAGCTGCTCCACTGCTGCCCCATACCTCTTCCACCATCACACACAGAAGGAACACAAATAGCATGATCAGATATTGGATTAATAGTATAATGTATTTGGTGTCCTACACATTACTCTGCATGTGCCTTGTTTAGTGCAACAGTATCTTGATTTCGGTCTTCAAGAGACATACATTTAATTTAATGACAGTAGACTATATTCAAACTAATTAGAAGTTCCAGAAAAATCTACTTAATGTTCTGGAAAATAATGTAATACAAGGTTTTAAACCTGGCTGAATTAAGGTATACTAAATGTATTGTAACTAGAACTATCTGGCAAACTGAACTGTATGAAGGAATACCCTTTGCACCTTTCACCTTGAATGCGCTCTCGATCAACTTCCAACATGAATGAAAATGTGCAGCACAACGTTCAATGTGATACATGTCATTTTCGTTTATATAGTGTTGTCCTACTGATAGCTGTCATGAAGACTAATTAACTAGATATATAACAGTGGAAACTAGCTAGGAGATTACGCTATGTAAAAACACCGGCCGGTGTTGCATCAGCATCACTGCTGCGGGTGCATCGCTCTTTCTTTAACGATTACCAATATGTCTCTAGTTAGCTACTAGTTACACAGTCCTATATAATCTAGTTATCATGCAAGACACTTACTAGACTTGTCGAGCTTCTTTACCGCCTGGGTCGCTCGCTCTTGCCCTGTTGGGTCGAAATTGCTCCATTTGTCCTTGGGTTTATCGCCACCACCACCGGAGCTGCCAACCCGTGGAGGGGGTGGCGCTGGAACTGGGAATTCTGAGGGCGCCTCAGGCTGCCCCTTATTCAGGCAGAGCAGCCAGAAAACAGAAAATAAACTGCTGGCCCAGGCAGGTGGAAGTGATCAGGCTTGGCAGTCTATCACTACACTTCCTCCACACGCGTGTCATGCTGCCGTCTTTGAACAAGCACAATTAAATATGAAATAATAATTTAAAAATAATATCCCGTGCTGATTGGTTTGGGAAAACACTATTCCTCTGATTGGTTGTCCTTTGCTTGAGATCAAACATATAGCCCATCCGTAAGAGGCTATGGTAGCCGCAGTGGTCTAAAACGTAAGTCTTATAATAACCCTGAATAACCACACTGGAAGGCCATTTGAGACAATGAATGTGATAGTTGCATCATTTGCGGAGTTTTTTTGTACTTCTGTCAACAGAACGCATTTTAAATGAATTGCATTTTACATAAGCTTACATTGAGAGCTGTTTAGAGTTAAGATTCAGGGAAACCTGAATCTTTTCAAAACGTTCTCGAACAAATTCATTGACAGGAACTCCATATGAATGCCCATGATTTTGAAATGAGATCTTTAATGACCAGGTGTCCACATACTAGTGTATATGTGATCATATACAAATGTAAACTAGATTTGAAATTATGTTTTAGTAAAATATTATATATCTTTGGGCTTCTTGTGGTCAATTTGCTGTCTACAAATGATTTGTAATTATATTCCGGCCCAAAATGCTTCGTCTGTAACTAGTTAGGTAGCCAATTTAGTAAGCTTCATAACTAACCATAACATTAATTGATGAGTTACCTGTAGTGTGAAACTGTCACTACGTTGAGTAAATGTTGCATACAAAGTCAATTCTGTAATGTCATTTGAGTTTAGTTTGAGTTTATTTATTTTATTTTTACAGGGACAGTGCACATTAATCAACGTTTCAGTAAAAGTTTCAACCGCAGTCCCTGGGCAGGTTATTAAAAACAATTACAATATAGACAATAGCAACATAGAACAAGCAAGACATAGCAACATAGGACAAGCAAGACATAGCATACAGACAGAGCAACATAGGACAAGCAAGACGTAGCATACAGACAGAGCAACATAGAACAAAAAGCAGCAAGACAAAATTCATAAAAGCAACAAAGTGTTTCCACACCTCACAAGCTACAGACAACAGACAGCATGGAGAGCGGCAACACACAGCTAGGGACCATGTTCACAAATCTGATTGACCTTTAGCCATGTCTTCAAGCATTTTGTGAAAGTGTGATATGTGGTGCAGTTATGTGTGTCTGATGGCAGTGTATTCCAGACATGGGAAGCTCTCACAGAGAATGCAGATTTACTAAAGGTGCTTTTCCTTAGGGGAACTATACAGTCACCTCTCATGGCAGACCTTGTGGATCTGCTGCCATATGTCTGGGGTTTCTGTTTAACAAAAATATTGAGTGGAGGGGGAGCCAGGCCATTAAGGATCTTGAATACAAGACATGCGTATGCTTTCTAAGGATGTGACAATGATGATGGCTATTGGGCTTCCTATCAAGCACTTTGAGAGCCTGTTTGTAGACAGACTGAATAGGTTTTAATGTTGTACAGCAAGCTTGGGCCCAACTAGTCAAGCAGTATGTTAAGTGGGGGAGTATCATAGATTTGAAGTACAGTTTTGCTACCTCTGTAGTCAAACAATTTCGTATAAATCGGAAATTAGATAGAATAGCTAGCTAAATGGCTACAGTGCTAATTTACCCGTGCGTCACTGAGACATTTTTGTACCTTCTATTATCTATCAGACCCACGATTACGGATGCAACAAGATAAAGTAAAAAAACACCACCTTTAACGATTTTTGCTACAATCCTGTCGTTTTTCCCTTTGCCAACCTCACTGGATTATATGATTTTAATAATGCTGTAATGTTGATCTCAAAGAGTATCTGCCGTTAACTTTATTGACTACATTTATTTGAGCAAAACATCAAGTAAAACTCTTAGTTTACTGTTTTACATAAACTGTACATGTGGAATATCATGTGCATAGTATGTGCATGTACATTTATTTAAACAGACAATCATTTGTGACATCTGTATATTGGAAGAGGGTTTAAAATGCAGATAGCCTCTTTGTACCGAGCGTTGCGCAAATGATCTAATCTGCAAATCAATCATATAGTGACAATATAATTTTCGCAAATCTGCATAGTTTGGTAAAACCAAAGACGTTTAACACTGATCACAGATCAGTTTTTATTAAAGGAAATACCGCAGTGCATTCAGGGACAGCAGATACCAGAGAGAGGTCAGAGAAACACAGATTGCGCAAGATGTCGGTCGTTTGTTTATCGTCTTTGGGTCGCTGTAGTACGGTGGCATTCCGTTCTTCCACTGGAATGGTGGTAAGGCTGTGTTAAGACTGTGTCCATTTGAACGATTGCCTAATAAATTAATGCGGTTTGTTGATCTTTTCGAACGACGTGCGCTTGCTTGTCAGCTAGCATACCCATAGACACTAATTGCTTTAGCAAAGATCGACCAGAGCCTGTTGTTTCCAATGGGATCAAATTAATCACAGTGGGCAGAACAATCAAGGAGGTGGGCAGAGCCAAGCACGAAGTAGTAAAATCCTATTGGCGCGTTCAAGCATATTTCATTTAGGGAATTATGTGCCCGTGTGCAATAACTCAATTCGCCCTTGCACTACTTCTAAACAACGCAATTTTGTGGAACTTTGGCAAAGGTCAAAGTCTACCAAATGCAGACCACTGTTTGTTACAGATTACAGTTTTGGAAGCAGAACAGTGTGTAGATCAGCAGAATGTTGGCCAAAATCCATCTCACTCCATTTATCCCACTTCGTTTCCTCTCATCACCATATTGGTAGTGAGTGTGAACTCTAACCGGATGTTTTACATTTAACATCCGGTAAAATATTTGGCACATCTGTCTCTTTTGACGATAATATCTTCTGATCTTGGATATTTTGTTAAGAGCCCTGACGCTTACTCTAAACATGAACACCCATCGCGCTTTCCTTATGGTTTTGGAATTATAAGGAATGTATCTTTCACAACGGTGAGAAATAATAATAATTTAAAAAAATAGCGGTGAGAAATAATAAAAAATAAAAAAAGTTAAATTACTGCACACCTTTTTATAGTGTTAGGGTTCCCACATGGCCATATTTCCATGTATTTCCATGTTACAGCGCTTGTTTACGGAAAACAGACTACCTGTGCTAATGAGCTATTTGTGTCTCCTAATGTAACAGTATAACTTTAGTACGTCCCCTCGCCCCGACCCGGGCACACACCAACAACAGTTACCCATCGCTCCACAAAAGCCGCGGCCCTTGCAGAACAAGGGGAACCACTACTTCAAGGTCTCAGAGCAAGTGACGTCACCGATTGAAACGCTATTAGCGTGCACCACCGCTAACTAGCTAGCCATTTCACATCCGTTACACTAACACTTTGTGTGTAAATGGAAGGTACGCCAATATCCTGTTGTCAATGAAAAATACTGTGGTTGCAACTGTTAGTGTACAGTACTTGTATGTTTTCAATTTGTAAACTTATTTGTGATATTAAAGTAGAGGGATTTATGTTTCTAGAACCGTAATATTACAGCAAATGAGAATCGATTCACATTTAAATTGAGTATTTGGCTGTTTTGGCTTCTTCTGTGGAATTTATATGGAGGTTGGCAACCAACTTTGAGGTGCATTACCGCCTCCAACTGGACTGGAGTGTGGACCAGAGAGAGAACTGAGGGAAGGTCTGAATCCTACCCATTATTCTCTAAGTCTAAGGAAACGAAATGCATAATTAAATACTACATCCCCTGAAGATGAACCCCAGCAGTTAACTTAATATTGGTTCTTCAACCCCATTACTCCTTAAATCGAATAACAATCTCTTTCCCTCCCATATTGCTGGCACTAAAATATGTGTTCCACTGTCTCCATCTCTTCCTGACAATCACACTTCCCAGTCAGATGTTTTCCTACCAATTTCAATGTACTTTTGAGCCTTGTGTGTCCCAATCTCAGCCTTGTGATGACCCCTTTCCCTTCTCACCTTGACCTGAGGGCCTCCCCACATCTTATGCTGGTGTCTTCCCTTTCCCTCCCTGTTCCACAAATCTTTTCATTTGTTTTTAACCACTTCTTATTAACCCCTTGGCTTCTGCTTTACTGATTGACAATTCCATCTCAACTTTAGGATGTTTAATGAGTCTGCTTGGTGTTAACATCCCATCTCCTCATTTCCCTGTACTACCACATGAGCTGGTACCCAGAGGAACTGTTCTGTGAGCTTGTGTGGCCTACCACGTCACGGCTGAGCCGTTGTTGCTCCTAGAGGTTTCCACTACACAATAACCACACTTACAGTTGACCAGGGCAGACATTTTACGAACTGACTTGTTGGAAAGGTGCAATGTTGAAAGTTATTGATCTCTTCAGTACAGGCCAAATTACGTTTTTATAAAAACGTAATTCTATGTGACCTCTGTCAAATTGTGCAACGTAATCCACTGTTTTCCAATGGTGTATGAAATTAGTGACTTCAAAAATGCACTACCACTAGATACTTCTATAAATGTCAATTATTTAACGCTTACTTTGTACCTGTGTTTGTCCTGATTTGTTATAGAGTTGGAATCCATAGATTTTATTTAAAAAATGTCCTATGCTATGACAAGGTTGCTCCTTCTCCGTTTCTCAAACAACGGTCGCAGTTTGCTGCATGCACAAAACAAGTATTAGACAACAGGGATCTTGATCTATGACTCGTCTACCTTTGACCACGTCTACCTTTGACTCATTCCTCTCTGCCTCCTTCTTTCCACTCCTCTCCTCTTTTGACCTCACCCTCTCACCTTCCCCCTCTACTCACAAGGCAGGCAATACGCTCAACCTCATCTTTACTAGATGCTGTTCTTCCACTATCCTCACTGCAACTCCCCTCCAAGTCTCCGACCACTACCTTGTATCCTTTTCCCTCTTGCTCTCATCCAACACTTCCCACACTGCCCCTACTCGGATGGTATCGCGCCGTCCCAATCTTCGCTCTCTCTCCCCCGCTACTCTCTCCTCTTCCATCCTATCATCTCTTCCCTCTGCTCAAACCTTCTCCAACCTATCTCCTGATTCTGCCTCCTCAACCCTCCTCTCCTCCCTTTCTGCATCCCTTGATTCTCTATGTCCCCTATCCTCCAGGCCGGCTCGGTCCTCCCCTCCTGCTCCGTGGCTCGACGACTCATTGCGAGCTCACAGAACAGGGCTCCGGGCAGCCGGCGGAAATGGAGGAAAACTCGCCTCCCTGCGGACCTGGCATCCTTTCACTCCCTCCTCTCTACATTTTCCTCTTCTGTCTCTGCTGCTAAAGCCACTTTCTACCACTCTAAATTCCAAGCATCTGCCTCTAACCCTAGGAAGCTCTTTGCCACCTTCTCCTCCCTCCTGAATCCTCCCCCCTCTCTGCAGATGACTTCGTCAACCATTTTGAAAAGAAGGTCGACGACATCCGATCCTCGTTTGCTAAGTCAAACGACACCGCTGGTTCTGCTCACACTGCCCTACCCTGTGCTCTGACCTCTTTCTCCCCTCTCTCTCCAGATGAAATCTCGCGTCTTGTGACGGCCGGCCGCCCAACAACCTGCCCGCTTGACCCTATTCCCTCCTCTCTTCTCCAGACCATTTCCGGAGACCTTCTTCCTTACCTCACCTCGCTCATCAACTCATCCCTGACCGCTGGCTACGTCCCTTCTGTCTTCAAGAGAGCGAGAGTTGCACCCCTTCTGAAAAAACCTACACTCGATCCCTCCGATGTCAACAACTACAGACCAGTATCCCTTCTTTCTTTTCTCTCCAAAACTCTTGAACGTGCCGTCCTTGGCCAGCTCTCCCGCTATCTCTCTCAGAATGACCTTCTTGATCCAAATCAGTCAGGTTTCAAGACTAGTCATTCAACTGAGACTGCTCTTCTCTGTATCACGGAGGCCCTCCGCACTGCTAAAGCTAACTCTCTCTCCTCTGCTCTCATCCTTCTAGACCTATCGGCTGCCTTCGATACTGTGAACCATCAGATCCTCCTCTCCACCCTCCGAGTTGGGCATCGCCGGCGCGGCCCACGCTTGGATTGCGTCCTACCTGACAGGTCGCTCCTACCAGGTGGCGTGGCGAGAATCTGTCTCCTCACCACGCGCTCTCACCACTGGCGTCCCCCAGGGCTCTGTTCTAGGCCCTCTCCTATTCTCGCTATACACCAAGTCACTTGGCTCTGTCATAACCTCACATGGTCTCTCCTATCATTGCTATGCAGACGACACACAATTAATCTTCTCCTTTCCCCCTTCTGATGACCAGGTGGCGAATCGCATCTCTGCATGTCTGGCAGACATATCAGTGTGGATGACGGATCACCACCTCAAGCTGAACCTCGGCAAGACGGAGCTGCTCTTCCTCCCGGGGAAGGACTGCCCATTCCATGATCTCGCCATCACGGTTGACAACTCCATTGTGTCCTCCTCCCAGAGCGCTAAGAACCTTGGCGTGATCCTGGACAACACCCTGTCGTTCTCAACTAACATCAAGGCGGTGGCCCGTTCTTGTAGGTTCATGCTCTACAACATCCGCAGAGTACGACCCTGCCTCACACAGGAAGCAGCGCAGGTCCTAATCCAGGCACTTGTCATCTCCCGTCTGGATTACTGCAACTCGCTGTTGGTTGGGCTCCCTGCCTGTGCCATTAAACCCCTACAACTCATCCAGAACGCCGCTGCCCGTCTGGTGTTCAACCTTCCCAAGTTCTCTCACGTCACCCCGCTCCTCCGCTCTCTCCACTGGCTTCCAGTTGAAGCTTGCATCCGCTACAAGACCATGGTGCTTGCCTACGGAGCTGTGAGGGGAACGGCACCTCAGTACCTCCAGGCTCTGATCAGGCCCTACACCCAAACAAGGGCACTGCGTTCATCCACCTCTGGCCTGCTCGCCTCCCTACCACTGAGGAAGTACAGTTCCCGCTCAGCCCAGTCAAAACTGTTCGCTGCTCTGGCCCCCCAATGGTGGAACAAACTCCCTCACAACGCCAGGACAGCGGAGTCAATCACCACCTTCTGGAGACACCTGAAACCCCACCTCTTTCAGGAATACCTAGGATAGGATAAAGTAATCCTTCTCACCTCCCCCCCCTTAAAAGATTTAGATGCACTATTGTAAAGTGGCTGTTCCACTGGATGTCTTAAGGTGAACGCACCAATTTGTAAGTCGCTCTGGATAAGAGCGTCTGCTAAATGACTTAAATGTAAATGTAAATGTACTCGGGAGGGGATTGATTGTTTCTGCTGTAACCAAGAAGCTTGATCTTGCAAGCTAGACACTTGGTGAGCAAGTTAGCAAACCAAATGCATAGCTGGAGCCCTGTGCTTGAGCGAAATTATTTGACCTTAGTGAAACCAGTGGTGATTTTAGTATTTAAATCTTGGTGGGGCAAAAAAAATAAAAAGTGGGATGCATGCCAGCAAAGCCACTACAAAACACAATACATTAATTTCCCTATAACGGTGACAAACGGTGCCCACAAACTGTTAGGGCCTATATAAAGCTGTCCCAACAACAGTCCCAACATCTTACCACTGCTACACCTGGTTATCAGCGGAGCCTTGTCTGGCAGAGAAACAATTCATTCAGTCTCAATTACTGCCTTTAAAAAACATAGCTGATATTAAACAAATGTGGTTTCTAGTGACAATTGATTTACAAACTATGGCATATGGGGACGACGAGCAGATAAGAGGCAATCTGTAATTTTGATTAAGACATTAATGAGCGAGCTAGGACGGATGTAGTCAATATAACTATTTGTTTAGCACTTTTGAAATGAACAGCAACATAATTCAGAACATAGGCCATTCTTAGTGTTCTCCCTGTATATCAAGTTAGAACCGTAGGATACATTAAAGGGGGCATATAAGCAGACAATGAAAGCTCTCACAATATTCGATTATTACATTTCTCTAAAACAGGTTATAGGCTACATGTGCAGCACCAAGTCAGAACAATATGTGAAATTAAGAGGGGTAAATATACCAAATTATTAGGGTGAGTCACATTAACTACTAACATCTTACTACACAACATACACTTAGTATTATTTCTTATCTACAGTATAAATATTTCCATAGCATATTACATCATTTGTGCAGCAGCATGCAACACATTTTTGGACTCACCTCTGTTGTCCTGTGCTCACTTGAACAGGAAGGGGGTGCGGTGGTCCTTGGTGGGCAAATGTTGTCATGAAAGTCTGGCATTCTCTGGATTTATGGTGCTTTCAAAACAACTGGGAACTCGGGGAGGATGGGGGGGGGTGAATCATAATGACGTCATTGATCTTCAGGTCGTTGCTCTAGAAAGAGGATGGATTTACAATTCCGAGATGGATGACAGTTCAAAACGTATTTTCCCATTTGGAGCTTGTTTATTCCTGACTTCCCAGTTGTCTTCAACTCACTAAAGCAGCATAAATCATGCTTCATTAACAGCATGGCCAATGTTGAATGTTTATCATTTTAAACTTGGAAAAGAGCCCCTTAATCCCAGATTTGGGACCACACAGCCACTCCACTGAATAGCAGGCTAGTGATATCTTTGCAATGCTAGCAGTTAGCCACAGTCACTGATTCCTTCCAAACCACTCATTATTGAATTTGCAATTTCCAACTTGTGTAATGTTTGTGGCCGATGAGCACCGCTCATATAGCTATAATTACATTGTTTGCAAACTGATATGTAACATGTTTTAATGCCAAAATAACATGTAAAACAGGCAAGCCCCCCCTAAAAAGTTATAAATGTGGGGGTCAAAAAGCCCTGAATGATGGGTCACCAGGGACATTTACAGTGATAAGATATTTACCTCTCAAACAGTAGTGAACTTCAAGTGTAACTTGATCACCTCTTGTGCTGCTCGAGTGGATCGTCATGAAGCAATTTAAATATATATACACTGCTCAAAAAAACAAAGGGAACACTTAAACAACACAATGTAACTCCAAGTCAATCACACTTCTGTGAAATCAAACTGTCCACTTAGGAAGCAACACTGATTGACAATAGATTTCACATGCTGTTGTGCAAATGGTAATAGACAACAGGTGGAAATCATAGGCAATTAGCAAGACACCCCCAATAAAGGAGTGGTTCTGCAGGTGGTGGCCACAGACCACTTCTCAGTTCCTATGCTTCCTGGCTGATGTTTTGGTCACTTTTGAATGCTGGCGGTGCTTTCACTCTAGTGGTAGCATGAGACGGAGTCTACAACCCACACAAGTGGCTCAGGTAGTGCAGCTCATCCAGGATGGCACATCAATGCGAACTGTGGCAAGAAGGTTTGTTGTGTCTGTCAGCGTAGTGTCCAGAGCATGGAGGCACTACCAGGAGACAGGCCAGTACATTAGGAGACGTGGAGGAGTCCGTAGGAGGGCAACAACCCAGCAGTAGGACCGCTACCTCCGCCTTTGTGCAAGGAGGAGCAGGAGGAGCACTGCCAGAGCCTTGCAAAATGACCTCCAGCAGGCCACAAATGTGCATGTGTCTGCTCAAACGGTCAGAAACAGACTCCATGAGGGCCCAACGTCCACAGGTGGGGGTTGTGCTTTCAGCCCAACACCGTGCAGGACGTTTGGCATTTGCCAGAGAACACCAAGATTGGCAAGTTCACCACTGGCGCCCTGTGCTCTTCACAGATGAATGCAGGTTCACACTGAGCACATGTGACAGATGTGACAGAGTCTGGAGACGCCGTGGAGAACGTTCTGCTGCCTGCAACATCCTCCAGCATGACCGGCTTGGCGGTGGGTCAGTCATGGTGTGGGGTGACATTTCTTTGGGGGGGCCGCACAGCCCTCCATGTGCTCGCCAGAGGTAGCCTGACTGCCATTAGGTACCGAGATGAGATCCTCAGACCCCTTGTGAGACCATATGCTGGTGCGGTTGGCCCTGGATTCCTCCTAATGCAAGACAATGCTAGACCTCATGTGGCTGGAGTATGTCAGCAGTTCCTGCAAGAGGAAGGCATTGATGCTATGGACTGGCCCGCCCGTTCCCCAGACCTGAATCCAATTGAGCACATCTGGGACATCATGTCTCGCTCCATCCACCAACACAAAGTTGCACCACAGACTGTCCAGGAATTGGCGGATGCTTTAGTCCAGGTCTGGGAGGAGATCCCTCAGGAGACCATCCGCCACCTCATCAGGAGCATGCCCAGGCGTTGTAGGGAGGTCATACGGGCACATGGAGGCCACACACACTACTGAGCCTCATTTTGACTTGTTTTAAGGACATTACATCAGCCTGTAGTGTGTGGTTTTCCACTTTAATTTTGAGTGTGACTCCAAATCCAGACCTCCATAGGTTGCTAAATTTTTATTTCCATTGATAATTTCTGTGTGATTTTGTCAGCACATTCAACTATGTAAAGAAAAAAGTACTTAATAAGAATATTTCATTCATTCAGATCTAGGATGTGTTATTTTAGTGTTCCCTTTGTTTTTTTGAGCAGTGTATATATAAACTGTATTGAGAAACAAACCATGGGTATTTCAAAATACCCCAGTATGTGTTATATACCAGGGATCATCAACTAGATTTAGCCATGGGCTGAAGATCTTTTCTTTAGCGTATAATCAGGGGGCCGGAACATAATTACAAATCATTTGTAGACTGCAAAAAACCCAAACAGATATATTTAACTAAACATAATCATTTAAAACCCTGTTTATATTTGTATATGACCAGAGTATACAAAACATTAAGAACACCTGCTCTTTCCATGACAGAGCAGGTGGAAGTTGTGACATCAATAAGGGATCATTTGTTAGAGCCAGTTCAATCAGTGTAGATGAAGGGGAGGAGAGAGGTTAAAGAAGGATTTGTTGAGCATTAAAATCCAGCAGGTTGCAGCTCTTGACACAAACTGGTGCGCCTGGCGCCTACTACCATACCCTGTTCAAAGGCACTTAACATTTTTGTCTTGCCCATTCATCCTCTGAATGGCACATATACACATGTTTCAAGGCTTAAAAATCCTTCTTGAATCTGTTTCCTCTCCTTCATCTACACTGATTGAAGTGGATTTAACAAGTGACATCAATAAAGGATCATAGCTTTCTCCTGGTCGAGCAGGTGTTCTTAATGTTGTGTATACACTCCACACTGCCAATACACATTCTTCTACCAGGAGCATTGAGTCGTCAGTCATGAGGAAGTTGTTCAATCCCACAGCTTGTAATGTGGTTCATGACAGACAGGCTGAGCTCTCCTCATTCTCTCTCCTCTGTTACTTCAGGCAGTTCGGTACGCCCAGACAGAGGCGGCCACAGCACCCCAGCCCAGAGTCAAGAAGTTCCAGGTGTACCGCTGGGACCCAGACACGGTGCGGGATAAGCCCCGCATGCAGACCTTTGAGATTGATCTCAACACGTGAGTACAGCCCGCCTTATCAGTTGAACACTTCCATTAGGTTATTGGAACAGCTACTTTGTAATTTATCAGTTTCAGATCTTGTTAGTACAGACCTCCCCTTGCTGGTGATGGAGTACTCGTTGTATATAGACTCATTATTGTTAAGGTACTGTGCTATTTCCTATTATTATTATTTTTTTTACTGAGTGTTGTTGGGGAAGGGCTTGTAAAGTAAGCATTTCAAGGTATAAAAGTATACAAAGTATACACCTGTTGCATTCGGCGCATGTGACAAATATTTGGATTTGTTCGAGAGGGAATCATGAGCACCCTTCATATGGAATTAAGGAGGATAACCCTGATACTCTGGACAGGTTCCCAGTCCTCTTCCTGTTCTTTCTCCATCTGTCCAATCCTGTTGGCTCAGTTCTGGCAATGAGGCATTGTGACAAAAATACCCTGGAGTACTATCATAGCATGTATTTGTATAGTATACTGAACAAAAAATATAAACGCAACATGTAAAGTCTTTGTCCCATGTTTCATAAGCTGAAATAAAAGATCCAAGAAATTGTCCATGCGCACAAAAAGCTTATTTCTCAAAATGTTTTTGCACTAATTTGTTTATATCCCTGATGGTGAGCATTTGCCAAGATAATCAGGTGTGGCATATCAAGAAGCTGATTAAACAGCATGGTCATTACACAGGTTCACCTTGTGCTGCGGACAATAAAAGGCCACTCTAAAATGTGCAGTTTTGTCACACAACACAATATCACAGATATCTCAAGTTTTGAGTAAGTGTGCAATTGGCATGCCATCTGGAGGGATTTCCACCAGAGCTGTTGCCAGATAATTGAATCTTCATTTCTATACCATAAGCCGCCTCCAACGTTGTTTTAGAGAATTTGGCAGTCCGTCTAACCGGCCTCACAACCGCAAACCACGTGTAACCATGACCTCCACTTCCGACTTCTTCACCTGTGGGATCGTCTGAGGGGGTGCTTAGCAGTATTTCTGTCTGTTATAAAGGCCTTTTGTGGGGGAAAACAAATTCTGGTTGGCTGGGCCTTGCTCCCCAGTGGGTGGGTCTATTTCTGTTCAGTATATAGGTGTCAATCCTGTTCTCATACATCTTCAGTGTACAGATGAGGTTCTTAACAATAAGTGGACTGTCTGCTTCCCTTCTTTCCACAGCTGTGGCCCCATGGTATTGGACGCCCTCATCAAGATAAAGAATGAGATGGACGGCACTCTGACCTTCCGTCGCTCCTGCAGAGAGGGTCAGTGTGTGGAGGGAAGTAGGGTTATTTTGGGGATACTGATGAAAAGAGGAAATGGATGAGATGATTCTAGTGGTGAATCACTAATGTTTTTTGGGGAGTGAGAGAAGAGCTGGGATTAGTTTTCTTAAATGTTGGTTTACTGTGTTTTTGTTACGTTAGGGATTTAGATGTCGTCAAGGTTGGAAAGTGTGTCCAGGATGGAATTATCTTAGAACAGGTTGTCCAGTGGTGATACCAGATCAGGTTTATTCTAGTGACTGACTATCCACCAATGGACATGCCCCAGTCAAGGAAAAATAACACGGATCCGTTCCTTTTGCAACTTCATATAATGTGAGTAAGGCAGTGTTTGTATGGTGTTTGCTATGGTGCAGGTATCTGTGGATCCTGTGCAATGAACATCAATGGAGGCAACACACTGGCCTGTCTGAACAAGATTGACACCAACACCAGCAAGGCTACCAAGATCTACCCTCTGCCACACATGTATGTGGTCAAAGATCTGGTCCCTGTGAGTATCATCATTCCATACAAGCTTGTCACACACTGGTTGTATTATTTTAGTTGTCAATTCCACATTAAAGTTGGAGTGAGTTTGTGATGGCGTTCTTTTGGTTGCAGGACATGAGTCATTTCTATGCTCAGTACAAGTCAATCGAGCCCTACCTGAAGAAGAAGGATGAGACAAATGAGGGAAAGGAACAGTACCATCAGACTGTGGAGGACAGACAAAAACTGGTACACCCAAATGACTTCTGGTTCATTGACAATGAGCAACATTTAGATGGTTGAACAGAGTGCTGCAACTGTGTCCATTTTGTCAAAATGTCTTCTGTGCTCTCTTTTTTACTGTCTTGTCTCTCCCTGTCAGGACGGGCTGTATGAATGTATTCTGTGTGCGTGCTGCAGCACCAGCTGCCCCAGCTACTGGTGGAATGGAGACAAGTATCTGGGACCTGCTGTCCTTATGCAGGCCTGTGCTTTTGTGTATGAGTTTAGACTAGTCTGACTAGTTTGATTCAGAGTTGTTGTATTTTGATTAACGGGACACTGATGTGTGAATGTGCGTATGCACCTTGGACTGTTTGTGAGCTCACATGGCTGTCCTTCTCCAGGCCTACCGTTGGATGATCGACTCGAGAGACGAGTTCACAGAGGAGCGTCTCTCCAAGCTGCAGGATCCTTTCTCTCTCTACCGCTGTCACACCATCATGAACTGCACTAAGACCTGCCCCAAGGTAACCTCGGTCTAATAAACATTACTCCTCCCTTCGAAGGGTAAACTTCACTGCTCACTAGCACTCACTTCTACTTTCTCATTATTGTCAAATTCATCACCTCTCTCCTACTCTTACAGGGCCTGAACCCAGGGAAGGCGATTGCAGAGATTAAGAAGATGATGGCCACTTACAAGGAGAAGAAATCAGCTGTTGCTTGAACTCTGGGGTCATGACCCTTGACCCCCCCCTCCCCCTCTTTAACATTAATCTACAATTAAGATGCCCTACTAGTGAGGTCTACTGGGCCTGCACACTTGTGAACTTCACCAACTCCACACTCCAGCACTACATCTCTCGAGACGATCATCCAACAGTAGGTCTGGGGCGGCAGGGTAGTCTAGTGGTTAGAGTGTTGGGATAGTAATCGAAAGGTTGCAAGTTCAAATCCCTGAGCTGACAAGGTACAAATCTGTTCTGCCCCTGAACAAGAGTTAACTCACTGTCATTGAAAATAAGAATTTGTTCTGAACTGACCTAGTTAAATAAAGGTATAATAAAAAATTGGACTCCAAGGGAACAGTTGGGAGAGATGTGAGACATGTGGGTGGGTTTGAGTTGAGGGTGATGGATTCACAGACAAGAAATATGTATATCTGTTGCTCATCCATCAAAACTATATACAGTTGAAGTCGTAAGTTAATACACCTTAGTCAAATACATTTAAACTCTGTTTTTCACAATTCCTGACATTTAATCCTAGTAAAAATTCCCTTTCTTTGGTTCAGTTAGGATCACCACTTTATTTTCAGAATGTGAAATGTTAGAATAATGGTAGTGATTTATTTAAGCTTTCATTTCTTTCATCACATTCCCAGTGGGTCAGAAGTTTACATACACTCAATTAGTATTTGGTAGCATTGCCTTTAAATTGTTTCATTTGGGTCAAACGTTTCAAGTAGCCTTCATCAAGCTTCCCACAATACGTTGGGTGAATTTTGGCCCATTCCTCCTGACAGAGCTGGTGTAACGGAGTCAGGTTTGTAGGCCTCCTTGCTCGCACACACTTTTTCAGTTCTGCCCACAAATTGTCCAAAGGATTGAGGTCAGGGCTTTGTGATGGCCACTCCAATACCTTTACTTTGTTGTCCTTAAGCCATTTTGCCACAACTTTGGAAGTATGCTTGGGGTCATTGTCCATTTGGGACCAAGCTTTAACTTATTGACTGATGTCTTGAGATATTGCTTCAGTATATCCACATAACTTTCCTACCTCATGATGCCATCTATTTTGTGAAGTGCACCAGTCCCTCCTACAGCAAAGCACCCCCACAACATGATGCTGCCACCCCCGTGCTTCACGGTTGGGATGGTGTTCTCCAGCTTGCAAGCCTCCCCATTTTTCCTCCAAACATAACTATGGTCATTATGGCCAAACAGTACAATTTTTGTTTCATCAGACCAGAGGGCATTTGTCCAAAAAGTACGATCTTTGTCCCCATGTGCAGTTGCAAACCGTAATCTGTCTTTTTTATGCGGCTTTGGAGCAGTGGCTTCTTCCTTACTGTGCGGCCTTTGAGGTTATGTCGATATAGGACCTGTTACTGTGGATATAGATACTTTTGTACCTGTTTCCTCCAGCATCTTCACAAGGTCCTTTGCTGTTGTTCTGGGGTTGATTTGCACTTTTCAAACTAAAGTATGTTCATCTCTAGGAGAGAGAATGCGTCTCCTTCCTGAGCGGTATGACGGCTGCGTGGTCCCATGGTGTTTATACTTGCGTACTATTGTTTGTACAGATGAACGTGGTGACTTCAGGCGTTTGGAAATTGCTCCAAAGGATGAACCAGACTTGTGGAGGTCTTGGCTGGTTTCTTTTGATTTTCCCATGATGTCAAGCAAAGAGGCACTGAGTTTGAAGGTAGGCCTTGAAATACATCCACAGGTACACCTCCAATGGACTCAAATTATGTCAATTAGCCAATCAGAAGCTTCTAAAGCCATGACACCATTTTCTGGAATTTTCCAAGCTGTTTAAAGGCACAATCAACTTAGTGTATGTAAACTTCTGACCCACTGGAATTGTGATTTAAGTGAAATAATCTGTCTGTAAACAATTGTTGGAAAAATGACTTGTGTCATGCACAACGTAAATGTCCTAACCGACTTGCCAAAACTATAGTTTGTTAACAAGAAATTTGTGGAGTGGTTGAAAAACGAGTTTAATTGACTCCAACCTAAGTGTATATAAACTTCCGACTTCAACTGTGAGTATATATAAATATATATAACGGGAGTCTTTATTTTAATGTGTAATAAATGTAATGCTTTAATGCCTACCGTTGTATCGCTGGTTATTATGCCTGCTTGTGATCAAACATGCTGCCTGTCCTATACTATTTTGTTAAAATAAATTTTTAACATCACATTCATTGTGGAGTGCTGAAGAAGCATGTACAGCATTAACATGTCGATTGGTTTTAAGATCAGCTCAAGTCAACAAAAAAACCCTACTTTTGCTTATTAAACTGTGCATGCTCTGGTTGTCAGTCCTGCAGTTTGTATTTTACTTTTTAAAGGTGCTCTCTGCACGTTGCCATGGGCAGCACCAGACATATTGAGATGAGCGAGATGCAGCACTTTGCTGTCACACAGTACTGCACATGTACACCGGTTCGATTTACGCTGTGGTAACCAGGGAACCAAAACAGTGGAGCACTCGTGCTTAATCGCTTTTAGTTGTTGCAGAAATTGACCCACTAGGCTAGTGCACTGTGTCATATACGTGTGTGGAATTTCAATCCATGTCCTCTAGGTGTCAGCCTTTCACAGACTAATCCTGGAGTAGAGAGACATGCACACTCGTAGTGAAAAGGGAGAACAAAATGGGCCACTGGAATCAATCATGTCTACAGTCTACTGCTTTCAAACCTATTTATCCATCCTGAAGGTTAGGGGATTTATGTATGTTCAGTCAGTGCCATGGTCTCCTGACTGTGATTGGCGGGAGTGGGCGATGGGACAGACAGAGGTGGGGAGAGGGGGCTTGAAGGCGGGGCGTTATACAATGTGGCGCTCGGTCAGACTGCTGAAGACGGACGCATGAGACTTGCGGATCACCGGAGAAAAGAAAAATAACGAGGTAAGAGCTACAAATCGATGCAAGTTGTTAAAATGAATATGTCCAAATATTAAATAATTGCAAAAACAGCATATATGTATTTGTAATCATGTGCGCTTATTTTTATTAATTTTAATATTTGAATTCAAAGGTCAAGGGAGTAGTAGGTAGGCTACGGTTGTGGAGTTTTTAACCATTTGTCATGGTGGTGTGCGATATGAAATATGCATACACAGTATGTATCCATCATCAGTACTGGAAGTTATAGCCTACCTCTACAACTTTTATCAAATCACGCAATTCACGACATGGTTGGGTCTAATGGAATGTAGTTATTTGACAAGTATTTTAATCATTTAATTTGTTCAGAATGGTACTTTATTTGAAGATTGTTCTAAACTGACTTGAGGTTGTTTATTGGTCGTCTGTTTATACTGGATGGGGCTATCTGCACTCCAGGGGTGGGGTTATTGCTGGAGGCCTTGACAATACAATGGAGAGGGGCTGGCCAACATAAATAAAACAGAGGAAAATGAGAAAATGAATGAGGGATATTAAAGACTATTAGAGGGGAGGGGATTGGAGCCAGGGGGAGAGATGGAGGAAATTATATGCACTTTTTAACATTTTACATAGCACTTGAAAACAAACAAACTGTTTAGTAGGAATGAGAGGAAAGATAAGGAGAGACATGGCTCTCCCCTTTCATGGTGGCATTGTTCCCAAGTCCTTATGCTTTGGGGGAGGGGGTCGGGGAGGGAGGGGGAGAAATGAAATGGGGATGAGGAGGGGGGTGTAATAGCTCCCAGATGTGTGCTGTGAAAACATATGGTTTCCAATAGCCACTGTGATGCACAAGAGGAATGTCTGAACACACACACACAGACACACACACACTTTGGTGACATATACCTTCATACATACATGTACACTCACACATTATATCCAATCATATGCACATGTATGCCACACACCTCATAATATGAAACATATGTGATGACACTCACACATACGGATGATCACACGATAAGTGCACAAAACCCACATAAGCTGGACTGTCTGATTGTGTGCAGTACAGTTAAGCAGAAGCAGAGGAGTATTTGCTTATTCTACAAGAAAAGTGCTCTCTTCTTGAGAGAGAGAAAGAGGTGAGGGGGAGTGGTTAAGGGAAATGACAGAGGGTGACAGAGGGAAAATGAGAGACGTGGAGAGAGGGATATAGAAGATGGTGGAGGGGCTCAGTGGTTATTTTCCTGGAATTTAGCCACTGGTCTGTCTGCTTTAGAGCGTTTCACAGTGGAACAGAGAAAAGGAGAAAAACAGAGGGATTGTTAAGAAAGACAGACGTGCCACATTCTTTCTGTCCAAGTTTTCCTTTTTCCCCCTGACTTTATGGGGCCAGGGCAGGGCAGAATGAAGGAGAGAGTGGAGGAGGTGGAGGGGAGGTGAGTCCAGGGAAAGGGAAGAGGTGAGGCTAGAATGCAAGACAGGAGAGATGGAAGGGAAAAGACAAGAGGCTCATGGGTAAAGATTCTGAAAAGTGACATAGAAATACATCTATGACGCGTGTACACTATGTGACAGATATCTCTATATCACTTGGAATCAGTAACTCATTTGACAATGTATAAGGTCTCTCTTCCTCAGTGTCAGTCTACCTCTACACAGAAAACGACCATGAGAGTCCTCCTACTGCTCTCCATGCCAGGTGAGTCTAGCACACTGCACACTACATAATATACACAACTCTACTGTAGTGTACACACAACAATAGACCAACCTAATACTCATTCTACACAATAATGTTTTTCACATTGTGCTTAGCACCACCACAAAACACTTGTCCAGCACCTTTGCCTAAACATTTAGCTAACTTTGCCTCAACAGTCCTTCTGCTAGCCCAGCCCCCACTCTACCAAGAACCCTTTCCTTTCCTGGGTGAGTTCATCCATGTCATTACTACACTATCTGTCCATGTGTACAAACACACAGTGACTCAGTACTGTCTCACCACATTTGGTCTTTTTCATGTCTTTTGTCTACCTGCACTGAAGGTAAAACCATGACAAATGTTCAATTTGACCAGGCAGGTGGAAACATGTCATGTCCTGTGTGTGGCATGGAGAGCAGTAGGAAGACTCATGTTTGCTCTCCATTTTAAATTACGTTTTTAAATGTAACCTTTATTTAATTAGGCAAGTCAGTTTAAGAACAAAATCTTATTTATATTGACGGCCCACACCGGCCCAACCCGGACGACGCTGGGCCATGGGTCCTGTGTGGAGGTAGACTGACAGTGAGGAGGAGAGAGAAAACCTTATACGTTTCCATTTGGCTCATTCATCCCCCTCCTCTCCTCTGTAACTATTACCCAGGTTGTTGCCGTAAATGAGAATGTGTTCTCAGTCAACTTACCTAGTAAAAATGAGGATAAAATAAGTCAAATACAAATAAATACACTGTATATACAAAAGTATTTGGAAACCCATTCAAATTAGTGGGTTCAGTGACACCTGTTGCTAACAGGTGTCCACATTTGAGCATACAGCCATGCAATCTCCATAGACAAACATTGGCAGTAGAATGGCCTTACTGAAGAGCTCAGTGACCTTCAACGTTGCAGCGTCATTGGATGCCACCTTACCAACAAGTCAGTTTGTAAAATTTCTGCCCGCTAGAGTTGCCCTGGTGAACTGTAAGTGCTGTTATTGTGTAGTGGAAACTTCTAGGAGCAACAACGGCTCAGTCAAAGTGGTAGGCCACACAAGCTCACAGAACGGGGCCGACGACTGATGAAGTGTGTAGCTCATAAAAATTATCTGTCCTTGGTTGCAACACTCACTACGGAGTTACAAACTGCCTCTGGAAGCAACACCAGCACAAGAACAGTTCATCAGGAGCTTCATGAAATGGGTTTTCATGGCCAAGCAGCCACACACAAGCCTAATATCACCATGCGCAATGCTAAGCATCGGCTGGAGTGGTGTAAAGCTCGCCGCCATTGGACTCTGAAGCAGTGGAAATGCGTTCTCTGGAGTGATGAATCACGCTTCACCATCTGGCATTCCGACGGATAAATCTGGGTTTTGTGGATGCCAGTAGAACGCTACCTGCCCCAATGCATAGTGCCAACTGTAAAGTTTGGTGGAGAAGGAATAATGGTTCAGGCTAGGCTCCTTAGTTCCATTGAAGGGTAATCTTAATGCTACAGCATATAATGACATTGTAGACGATTCTGTGCTCCCAACTTTGTGTCAACAGTTTGGGGAAGGCTCTTTCCTGTTTCAGCATGTCAATGCCCCCGTGCACAAAGCGAGGTCCATACAGAAATGGTTTGTCGAGATCGGTATGGAAGAACTTGACTGGCCTGCACAGAGCTCTGACCTCAACCACATCGAAAGCCTTTGGGATGAATTGGAACGCCGACTGCGAGCCAGCATCAGTGCCCGACCTCGCTAATGCTCTTGTAGCTGAATGGAGGCCCCGCAGCAATGTTCCAACATCTAGTGGAAAGCCTTCCCAGAAGAGTGGAGGCTGTTATTGCATCCAAGGGGGGAAACTCTATATTAATGCCCATGATTTTAAATATGAGATGTTCGACAAGCAGGCCATGTAGTGTAAATAATGGTCATGTAGTGTAAATAATGTCACTAGTATTTTGTAAATACCACTTACTATTTCATCATTTGCTAACATCTTGAATATGAAGGAATGCATAAAGACAATCTCCTATACATTTCCTCTCAATTTTGAAAGCAGGTGGTCAAAATCCCCACTGTATTTGAGTAGATCTCTGTTAGTCATCTGTCATGAAGGTTTGCTTGCTTGTCTCTGTCTGTCCGTCCGTCCATCTGTTTGTTGTAAGTTTTTCATATGTTACCAGTCAATGTAACAAAAGCATATCTCATACTGTACCGTTGTTCATTTTGCTTCACAGAGGACTATGACCCTGATTATTTTCCTGGTAAGATACTTGTATGAGCTTGTTACCTATATTACTCTGGTAGTATCTGCCCTTTCTCTGCCCTTTGATGATGTACTGAAAACTCTCTCTCCCTGTCAGAGAATCCTGACACGGATGTCCAGCAGCAGGTCTTGTTACATGGTCCTCGACCATTCCCTGAGCCAGAACGTCCTGGTCCATCTGGTACGTACCCCCCTCTTATTATCTACTCTTCAACATCTACACCCACTGTCATGTTCTGTTGTCACATTAACAGAAGTATTCCATTTCAATGGGAGTTGAGTTTCTGTTTTGTTTTCCAGAGCCAGAGACAGAGCCTACAGAACCTGGCCCCCTAGGTAAGAAACATAGGGGAAGGGAGGGCCCGTGTGTAAAGTGATTAATGAATGATTGGATTTGTGTTGAAGTATTATTGCGATATCTATAGGGTTGTATGTATTTTCTTGCATGGCTCACTTGTTTTGTGTTGTGTAGATTGCCGAGAAGAGCAGTACCCCTGCACCAGACTCTACTCTATTCACAAGCCATGCAAACAGTGTCTGAATAGCCTCTGTTTCTACAGGTATGCTACTGCACCTTAGTTTTTACCATGAGGGTATTGACAGTGGATTTATATAGTGTTCAATATCACACTGTAACCCCGTTACTCTCTCCTCAGCTTGCGAAGGGTGTATGTGATCAACAAGGAGGTGTGTGTCAGGACCGTGTGTGCGCATGAAGAGCTGCTAAGAGGTGGTCAGCCTACACTTTTTCTGGTTTATGGTGCACAACCGACTGTCCCTAATAAAGAAAAGCACACACACACCCACTCAGACGTGGACAGTACAGATGCAAACCTGTAACCCTTCTCTCTCTCTCTCTCTCTGTAGCTGACATGTGCCGTGACCAGTTCTCTCGTTGTGGTGTAGCGGCGGTGAGTGGCCAGTGTGGGTCACTGGGGAGCAGCTGTGGGAAGAGCTGTGGAGGCTGTTGAGAACATGGAGACATCAGAGAAAACTCCAGCCCAAATACTGCCACATCTCTTAGGGTCCACATCTCTTTTCCTGTTTAATCTTCGACTGTATTCCACATAATCTTTGGTTCCAAAAAACTCCTCTATTTGTTTATTTGCTCTACTTCTCTAGTGACTTTCCCCGTCATCCCTTTTTTCATCTCTCTTTCAGAATTATACATAATGCAAGGTGGGATCAGTAGAATGTGTGTATGTCTAAACATATTATTTCATATTCAACAGAACATTGATGACTGTATAACATAACATAACTGGTGCTATAAAATCACTAACATACTGGTGCTAAGGAATTGAAATCAATCAATCAATCTTGATCTTGTTTGTTTTGCCTTACTGTATCCTATATTCTACATCATTGTGTGGTGTTTGTTTTGCCTTACTGTATCCTATATTCTACATCATTGTGTGGTGTTTGTTTTGCCTTACTGTATCCTATATTCTACATCATTGTGTGGTGTTTGTTTTGCCTTACTGTATCCTATATTCTACATCATTGTGTGGTGTTTGTTGTTGCTTACTGTATCCTATATTCTACATCATTGTGTGGTGTTTGTTTTGCCTTACTGTATCCTATATTCTACATCATTGTGTGGTGTTTGTTGTTGCTTACTGTACCTTTGTTGAAATCAGTCATAGTAGTGAGGGAACAGCAAGAGTGGCAGCCACTGTGCACTGACCTCAACAACAGAGGCATTATCAGCACTCAATCATCATCCCACTGCCTCTGCACTTCCTGGGTGGCGAGCATCCACAATCAGACTTGAAGAGACGGATTCTGACCTGACGCCTGATCTCTCCTGAAAGTGTTTTTGTGTAACACGGTCGGCCACATGACTAGAGCTACGGTGGCTGGTGACCTTGCAGTGAGTGCATAGTTTCACATATCAGAGGCAAGAAGTGGCGGCTCATAAATTGTTACTGTACTACTGCTTTGTAAAACCCTTTCACTATAATGGAGGAGAAAATAAATGTTTTTTTTACTACAACTTCAGCTTGGAGTGAATTTATTGTGATGAGTTTGTTTGTTGGCACTACGGATCAATCTGCCCTGTTGAGCTGGTTGTCATGGACTCAAACAAACAGGCATTGTAGTCAAAGATCCTTGATAAACATGAATATCTTCCAGATACACAACTGTTCCCTCATTTTCAAATCCACATGATTGATGCATGTGCATTCAACCCTATACATAATCCTAATAGTTATCAATAATGCACTTTGATATGTGCTATTTCTAGTTTGTTACAAGAATACTGAACAAAAATAAGACGCAACATGTAAAGTGTTGGGCTGAATGATGAGCTGAAATAAAAGATCCAAGAAAATGTCCATACACACAAAAAGCTTATTTCTCTCAAATTGGGCACACATTTGTTTACATCCCTGTTACTGAGCATTTCCCCTTTGCCAAGATAATCCATCCACCTGATAGTTGTGGCATATCAAGGATCTGATTAAACAGCATGATCATTACACAGGTGCACCTTGTGCTGGGGACAATAAAAGGCCACTAAAATGTAGTTTTATCACACAACACAATGCCACAGATGTCTCAAGTTCTGAGGGAGTGTGCAATTGGCATGCTGACTGCAAAAACCAGAGCTGTTGCCAAATAATTAAATGTTAATTTCTCTACCATAATCTGCCTCCAACATTGTTTTAGAGAATTTGGCAGTACATCCAACTGGCCTCACAACTGCAGACCACGTGCAACCCAGGACCTCCACATCCAGCTTCTTCACCTGCGGGATCGTCTGAGGAGGGGGATGGGGGGTGCTGAGGATTATTTCTGTCTGTAATAAAGCTTTTTTTGTGGGGAAAACTCATTTTGATTGGCTGGGCTTGGCTCCCAAGTGGGTGGGCCTACGCCCTCCCATGGCTGTGCACCTGCCCAGTCATGTTAAATCCATAGATTAAGACCCAATGAATTTAGTACAATTGACTGATTTCCTTCTATGAACTGTTACCCAGTAAAATCTTTGAAATTGTTGCATTAATATTTTTGTTCAGTACACACACATCTAAAATCACAAACAGTACACACATACAGTGCATAAATATTTAATCTCATGTCTATATATCATGTGCTCTACTTATAATAATGTCCATCTATTAGTCCATGCAAACTAGTTGGGTCAATCTCAACCAAATACTAGCAAGATGGACGGTACAGTAGTTTCTTCATAGGACTGATCAATTTGTTGCCTAGTGCTCAAACAGTGACTCAGACTGTTCTCCCATTGTATGCTGGTGTGTGTGGAAGGGAACCCTGGTCAACTGTATATACTGGCAGAGATGAGGATCTCATTCCTCTGTTGTGCTGGATGACACTTTTATCACCCACAGTCTCCTCCCGTGGCGTCGCTGACTTTCTCCCTGAGTAGGAGGAGAGTCGTGTGTCAAGACAGAGGAGCTGATGATGTGATACTGGTTCTGGAGCTGTTAGTGGGCTGTAGTACCCATGGAGGGACACAGGGAGCGCTGCTCAGTGCTCAGTTCCCCCCAGATATGAGGGAGGTGGGTAGAGAGGGCTGTCTACGACTCATCTCCTGCTGTAGCTGCTCCTTCAGAGTGGACACCTGTGGGACGGACAGAGAGGGTCAGGGACTGACACACAGACATTCATGGTTTGTCTTCTTGCCCTTTAACCTCTAACCTTGTGCGTGTACATACCTGCTCCTCCAGGTCTTTGACACGGTGGCGGTGTGCTCTGTCCCGGGCAGCCAGAATCCTTTCTAACTCCCTCTGGGCGACCCTCAGCTTCTCCGCCTCACGCAGCACCTCATCATGCTGGAGGACAGAACTCTCACTCTCACTGTGGGACTGCTCCATCTCAACCAGCTGGGCCTGGATACACAGAGAGACATAGAAACAGATAGAGAGGAGTGTTAATCACTGGGCCACAGAAACACCAAGTCAGAGATTTAGGGTAAGAGTAGTTTTCTAGGTGCTAACAAGAGGTATGTCAACAATACATGGCATAGTAGTTCGGGGATACAGAATAAAAAATATGCCTGTGCTGATTATGTCTATATCCGTCTGCAAATACAGGACTAGTAAATGTCTGTTAATACAGGACTAGTAAAGGTATGTTAATACAGGACTAGTAAAGGTCTGATAATACAGGACTAGTAAAGGTCTGTTAATACAGGACTAGTAAAGTTATGTTAATACAGGACTAGTAAAGGTCTGTTAATACAGGACTAGTAAAGGTCTGTTAATACAAGACTAGTAAAGGTATGTTAATACAGGACTAGTAAAGGTCTGTTAATACAGGACTAGTAAAGGTCTGTTAATACAGGACTAGTAATACAGGACTAATAATACAGGACTAGTAAAGGTCTGTTAATACAGGACTAGTAAAGGTCTGTTAATACAGGACTAGTAAAGGTCTGTTAATACAGGACTAGTAAAGGTCTGTTAGTACAGGACTAGTAAAGGTCTGTTAATACAGGACTAGTAAAGGTCTGTTAATACAGGACTAGTAAAGGTCTGTTAATACAGGACTAGTAAAGGTATGTTAATACAGGACTAGTAAATGTCTGTTAATACAGGACTAGTAAAGGTATGTTAATACAGGACTAGTAAAGGTCTGATAATACAGGACTAGTAAAGGTCTGTTAATACAGGACTAGTAAAGTTATGTTAATACAGGACTAGTAAAGCTCTGTTAATACAGGACTAGTAAAGGTCTGTTAATACAGGACTAGTAAAGGTATGTTAATACAGGACTAGTAAAGGTCTGTTAATACAGGACTAGTAAAGGTCTGTTAATACAGGACTAGTCTGTTAATACAGGACTAGTAAAGGTCTGTTAATACAGGACTAGTAAAGGTCTGTTAATACAGGACTAGTAAAGGTCTGTTAGTACAGGACTAGTAAAGGTCTGTTAATACAGGACTAGTAAAGGTCTGTTAATACAGGACTAGTAATACAGGACTAATAATATAGGACTAGTAAAGGTATGTTAATACAGGACTAGTAATACAGGACTAATAATATAGGACTAGTAAAGGTCTGTTAATACAGGACTAGTAAAGGTCTGTTAATACAGGATTAGTAAAGGTCTGTTAATACGGGACTAGTAAAGGTCCACTAATACAGGACTAGTAAAGGTCCTCTATTACAGGACTAGTAAAGGTCTGTTAATACAGGACTAGTAAAGGTCTGTTAATACAGGACTAGTAAAGGTCCACTAATACAGGACTAGTAAAGGTATGTTAATACAGGACAGGATAGTAGGTCTGTTAATAAGGTCTGTTAATACAGGACTAATAGGTAAAGGTCCACTAATACAGGACTAGTAAAGGTCTGTTAATACAGGACTAGTAATACAGGACTACTAATACAGGACTAGTAAAGGTCTGTTAATACAGGACTAGTAAAGGTCTGTTAATACAGGACTAGTAAAGGTCCACTAATACAGGACTAGTAAAGGTCTGTTAATACAGGACTAGTAATACAGGACTACTAATACAGGACTAGTAAAGGTCTGTTAATACAGGACTAGTAAAGGTCCACTAATACAGGACTAGTAAAGGTCCTCTATTACAGGACTAGTAAAGGTCTGTTAATACAGGACTAGTAAAGGTCTGTTAATACAGGACTAGTAAATGTCTGTTAATACAGTATTAGTAAAGGTCCACTAATAGAGAACTAGTAAAGGTCTGTAAATACAGGACTAGTAAAGGTCCTCTATTACAGGACTAGTAAAGGTCTGTTAATACAGGACTCGTAAATATCTGTTAATACAGGACTAGTAAAGGTCTGTTAATGCAGGACTAGTAAAGGTCCACTAATACAGGACTAGTAAAGGTCCTCTATTACAGGACTAGTAAAGGTCTGTTAATACAGGACTAGTAAAGGTCTGTTAATACAGGACTAGTAAAGGTCTGTTAATACAGGACTAGTAAAGCTCTGTTAATACAGGACTAGTAAAGGTCCTCTATTACAGGACTAGTAAAGGTCTGTTAATACAGGACTAGTAAAGGTCTGTTAATACAGGACTAGTAAAGGTCTGTTAATACAGGACTAGTAAAGGTCTGTTAATACAGGACTAGTACAGAACATTTTTAACTAAATGTATTTGAGTATTTACCAACATTTGTATCTTGAGTCTGATAATTATCTGTACAAAAAAAGTTAATCTGATAATACTTGATATATGTCTTCCAGTTTCTTGAAATACTTTGCAAACGCAACTGATTTCTATGTGAAAACTGAAACGGTCTATTCATTCCTTTTCCATTTCAGTAGAAGCACTTATCTAGAGAAACTTAGCAGTGAGTGCATATATCTTCATACTTGTCCCCCGTGGGAATCAAACCCACAACACTAGCATTGCAAACACCATGCTCTAGCCACGTTGCAAGCACCATGCTCTAGCCACATTGCAAGCACCATGCTCTAGCCACATTGCAAGCACCATGCTCTAGCCACATTGCAAGCACCATGCTCTAGCCACATTAGCCACATTGCAAGCACCATGCTCTAGCCACATTGCAAGCACCATGCTCTAGCACCATGCTCTAGCCACATTGCAAGCACCATGCTCTAGCCACATTGCAAGCACCATGCTCTAGCCACATTGCAAGCACCATGCTCTAGCCACATTGCAAGCACCATGCTCTAGCCACATTGCAAGCACCATGCTCTAGCCACATTGCAAGCACCATGCTCTAGCCACATTGCAAGCACCATGCTCTAGCCACATCATCACAAACCATTACTGTACTGTTTTTCTTCATGGTGATGGAAAGTCTACAGGTACAAACCTAGATGACCAGCCTATGTACAATACACTAATGTACATTTACATTGTGTAAAAGTGGTTTATAAGGAAGTTAAATTAATACTGCACAAAAAGTGGTTGTTTTCCATGTTATTTGATCAAGAAAAATCTGTAATTTGATGTGGATGTTTTGTGTCTTTGTTCATAACTTTTGATGTAAATGTTTGAGGACAGTTTGTTTTTGGTTCTTTCTGTATTCCATTAGAATGACAATCACAAAGAAAGGGACTGGAAACAACTCTTACAATTCCAACTATTTAACAAAGTCTCCACAGTAAAATACTATTCAACAGTGGCCTACTAGCTAGGCTACATCATGTAATTATGTAGAAAATGTATGTCAAGGATGATGTGCACGTTGTTATAAAACTTCAGTCGTAAAAGACACCATCAGGGTCCAGACCAAGAACAAACAAGCCAAACAATTCTGCTTAACTACTCAACATTAGACATCTAACTAGCAGCAGATGCTTTTAGGTCCAGAGGGCCTGGGGCTTCAGCCATTTTGTAGTGATTCCAACTCACGCCTGCATGGGGTTTAAAGCTGGAACACGACCCCCGGAGCTCAGGGAATAACAGACAAGCTCTCTGGGAGGGTCAAACTAATGAAGAGGAAAGTACAATAATCTGCAACAAAAGCACCATCTCACCTGACTAACCCCCTCACTTATCTGTACAGAGAATTTCAGACAAACTACAAAGTAGAAATGATCCTGGTCTTATATTATAGCAATGACTAGACAAACACCGGACATTGAGACACTTGCCATAGAAAATGTTATTTTCTTTCTTACATCCACCAACTTCTCCTTTCACAAAGCAGCCAAATAAAACATGTACACCAACATCAGCCAATCGCCTCAGTAAATGAGGGGTTTACTGGTGGTTGGGGGAGGGGTTGATTTTTATCTTACAATCATATGCTATGGGACTTGACTTTGATGAATGCTTTGCATTATCAAATTGAGTTTGACCCCAGTAAAATACTAATGTGTGCGCCTAGGAAAACATTACCACTTTGACCCACACAGAACCAACCAACTAAATAAAGGTCAAGTTAATAACTAACGCCTGACTCCATCATTAATTCTGCTAATTTAGCAGGGGAAATAAGATGACTCACATGTTGAGGAAACACTCAGCCACATCTCATAACAGTCACTGTCACCTTACTGCTACCCCCTGAAGTAAAGTTCACCTTTCTTTACCTTTCTCTACGGTTTACATTCTCCCTACTAGTCCCTGCCCACCTGTAGCAGTGCTATCTGTCTCTGTGCGTTCTGCAGCTCCTGCTCGGCAGTGGTGAGGGAGCGATCCAGGAGGCCCTTCTCTGCAGACAGACGCATGCTACCCTCCTCAGTCTTCAGCTTCTGACGCTCCACCTGACAAGAGACAGTCCCAAAGGTCACAAACACCTCAGTACCACTCAAAGGTTCATTTCATATTTAATTCAGAAAATTAGATTTGGCATTTTAGTCACTTAGCAGACACTCTTATCCAGAGCGACTTACAATTAGTGAGTTCATCTCAAGATAGTGAGAAAACCACCTATTACAGTTGTAGGAAGTACATTATCCCCTCAATAAAGTAGTTACATTATCCCCTCAATAAAGTAGTTACATTATCCCCTCAATAAAGTAGTTACATTATCCCCTCAATAAAGTAGTTACATTTCCCCCTCAATAAAGTAGTTACATTATCCCCTCAATAAGTAGTTACATTATCCCCTCAATAAAGTAGTTACATTATCCCCTCAATAAAGTAGTTACATTATCCACTCAATAAAGTAGCTACATTTTCCCCTCAATAAAGTAGCTACATTTTCCCCTCAATAAAGTAGTTACATTTTCCCTCAATAAAGTCAGTGCTAGTGTAACAGTATAGCTTCCGTCCCTCTCCTCGCCCCTACCTAGGCTCGAACCAGGGACCCTCTGCACACATCGACAACAGCCACCCTCGAAGCACCGTTACCCATCGCGCCACAAATGCCACAGCACTCGCAGAACAAGGGGTACAACTACTTCAAGGTCTCAGAGCGCGTGACGTCACCGATTGAAACGCTATTAGCGCGCACCACCGCTAACTAGCTAGCCATTTCACATCGGATACACTAGTAAGAAAAGACAAGTGCCGTGGGATTTATTTCAGATACTCTTTGAAGAGGTAGGGTTTCAGACGTTTTTGAAAAATGGGTAGGGACTCCGCTGTCCTGACGTTAGGGGGAAGCTCGTTCCACCATTGGGGTGCCAGGACAGAAAATAGCCTTGACTGTGCTGAGTGGGAGTTGACCCCCTGTAGGGGGGGGGAGGGCCAAGAGACCAGAGGTGGCAGAACAGAGCACTCGGTTGGGGTGTAGGGTTTGAGCATAGCCTAAAGGTAGGAAGGGGCAGTTTGCCTTGCTGCTCCTTAGGAAAGCACCAAGGTTTTGAAGCTGATGCGAGCTTCGACTGGAAGCCAGTGGAGTGTGTGGAGGAGTGGGGTGACATGGGACAACTTGGGCAGGTTGAACACCAGGCTGCGGCATTCGGGATAAGTTGTAGTGGTTTGATGGCACAAGCGGGGAACCCAGCACGGGAGATGACAAGTGCCTGGATTAGGACCTGCACCACTTCCGGTGTGAGGAAAGGTCGTACTTTACAGATATTGTAAAGCATGAATCTACAGGAGCGAGTCAATGCATTGATGATGTTTACAGAGAACGACAGGGGGGTGGGTGCAAGTCAATATTAGGAAGGTGTTCTTAATATTTCCAGACTCTGTGTATATTCCTGATGGCTGTTGTGTTTGGTGTTTATCTCACGGTCTTGTCTTCGTCTCACCTTGTCCAGTGTATTTCTCAATGCATTTTTGTCCTTCTCCAGGCGGACAGCCTGTCTCTCCGCATCTTTCTTCTCGGTCTCCAGCACGGCCACGGCCCTCTGCAGCCCCCGCAGCCTCTCCTCTGCAGCCGCTCTCTCTGCCTGGGCTGACTGGGCACTGTACTGGGCCTCTGTCAGACTGGTGGACCGTTGACGCAGGGCCTACAGGACAGACAGGGTGAAGGAACAGCTACACAGATGAGAATCAGGCCTATGTCTCTTTCTCTCTCGCTCTTTTTCTCCATTTCAATTCTTCACATGCCCCCGCTATGTCTTTACCCCTATCCTTCAGGTAATGATTATGTATGGGTAAGTCTCTCTCACACACCTCCTGTGTGTGGGCCAGCTCTGCCTCCAGCTCTCCTCGTCTCAGCTCGCTCTGGGTCAGCTCAGTCTGAAGGCTCTGCACTCGCTCAGTGAGGGCCACCATGCCTCTCTTCCCCTCCACCAGGGAGGCCCGCGCTACATCCACTCGTTCCTGAACACAGCAACACTCCATTCACTGCTCATTACAATTTGCTGTAATCCTATTTAAATTACAGGGATGAACCTTGACAACAAACACTTGAAATTCATCCCTACTGTCCCATCAATGGTTCCTCTCCGCCCACCTGTAGATGCCTGCGGTCCTGCTCGGCCAGCCCCAGTGTCTTCTGCAGTGTGACCAGGCGTCCCTGGGTGGCGCTGTGGGCAGCCGTGGCCTCCTGGAGGCTCTGTGAAAGGTTCTGGGTCTTCTCTCTGAGACAGGCCTCTCCTTCGTGGACTTTAGACAGAGCTTGGCTCAGCCTTTCCACCTCTCTCTGGAGCGACGTCACACGGCTCTCCCCCTCCGCCACCTGGGACAGATCCACAACACAGTGTGTATTAGTGCTTTCAGTGTGTATACGGTTTAAGTGTATTCCCATTTGATTCTGGTTAAATCTCAGCATAACCTGCCTCTATCAGGGATGTATCTGTTCATAGACATGTGGGTAAGAGTGTCCATCCAGTGTGCTACCTGTTTGAGTAGTACGTCATGGCGCTCCTGGGTGGCCTGGCTCTCAGCCTCCCTGTCCCCGAGGCTCAGTTTGAGTCTATGCAGCTCCCCTTCCAGGCTGCGTCTCCCCAGCTCCACCCTGGTCCCCCGGGCCTCGGCAGTCTCCAGGGCCTCCTGCAGTCTCCTCCGCTCAACCTCCAGACGCACCTCGCCCGCACGCTGCTTACTCAACTGGTCCTACAGGGAGGAGGGCGAGAAAGAGAAGGAGAGAGTGAGAGAGACAATGTGAGAGAGAAAGATCTGAAACTGGCAGTCACATGTGTAAGCCAGCCAGTCCATACAGATACAGTATGTGACAGTCTGACAGCAGAAAGGCTGCTTGTCTAATGAGAGGGCTAGAGACTAGAGCAGCCATACACAACGACTACATTGATTTTGTTGAGTCACTCAGGTACACATAAGACATGGCAAAGTGTAGAATTGCAGGAATTTTGCTTTAAAACGGCAAAAATGTTTCTCCACCAACAAGAGAGGTGTGAACAGTTTGGGGGTCGCATGGATCACGATGTGGGGGTTTGTTACTAAGCCAAGTAATGACTATATCCATCCGGACCTATGCCATTTAGGGAATGTGTATGACTGGACTTTCTCAAATAGTAGTTGAGTACCCCTGCTGTAGAGAGCTATAGAACTAGACATGAGGGGCAAACACAGACACTCCACAAACACTCTCACAGAGAGGCCAGACAGACATAAACACACAGCTGGCCACATCCCTCCCTCCTTCTCTCAACTCCCCCTCTTTTTCTAACCAAATTTAACCCCTCTCTTTCCAGCAACAGAAAGCATTCACCTGACCATTTGATTTGGACCATAAATCATAAATTCTCTCTCATAAGCAGAGAGCACTTTTCTTGTGTTTCCTTGGGTTGTGTGAGGGCTGGACATATGGAGTTGCTTTGGCCAGAGATATGACATGAAGTTGTGTTTAATTACGCAGTGTTCTGAGGCATCTGTTGTTATGACAGACACCGTCAGTTTTCTGCTCCCTGCAGGGTCACCATACGACAGTGTTGGCAGGTCAGTGTGCAGCATTGTGTTAGCAGACACAAGAATCCTAGTCAGAGAAGTTCTTCCACATACAGTAAGTATGTGTTTATGTGAGAGTATGTTTACTTCAGGTGTGTTTCAGTCTCTGTAATATGTGTACCTGTGTGTGTTTCCTCTCCGTCTCTGCAGTCTGCAGGGCTCTCTCCAGAACCTTGACTCTGTCAGTGAGGGCCCTCCTCTCCCTCTCTCCCCTCCTCACCGTCTCCTCCTGCTGCTGGAGCATGGCCTGGGTGGAGCTCAGACGCCCGTCAACACCACGCTTACCTGGACGGAAACACACAGACAGTCACAACACTGGAGCATTCACAGACAAGGTCTATATGCCAATGTGTGCATAATGTGAGCCCTTCCTGGGTCATTGGATGGCTGTGAATGACTTCACTGTGTAAATGACTCTCTTGGCCCTCTTATGGTTTGTGTGTGTGCCCGTGTGCATGTGTGTGTGGCTCACCCTCCAGGCACTCCTGCAGTGTGTTGTGTAGCTGAGAAAGGTGGTTCTGGGCGGAGTCTCTCTCCCCCGTCATCTCCTCCAGCACACTCTGTAGCGCCCCCAACTGGCAGCGAGCCTCGTCCTGAAAACAACATGAAACACAGTTCAACAACCCCGTCATGCACTGACAGACCATTTCTATCATATACATTCACATTTCAGAGATTTATTGTACAATTGTTTAGCACAGAGAAATCACTTAGTTCGAAAAAAAAAGTCTTAATATATGTTAATATATGTGTCTGACGGAATGGTAAATAAAATGTCAAATCTATATGTTTATATGATACTGGACTGACATGCATCATGTCTACAGTACCCTGTCTCTCCGAGAGTCTCGGAGCTCCTGGAGGAAGTCTCTGAGGCCGCAGCGCAGCGTCTCAGGGTCCAGCTCAGGCAGAGGCATGGGGAGGGGCGTGTCACCCCGTTCTGGGGAGATCTGCCTGGAGCAGCCCAACGTGTTGTCAGGGGTCGAACCTCCAAAATCTGGAAGAAAAAATGACAATCAGTGTAATTCCTCAAGTATAACTCCAATCCCATCAAGTATTCTACAGGACTTTGTTTGTCTCTGTAAATACAATACATTACAGCCTGCTTTCACACTGATGTTTGGCAAGGGTTCGCCCTCACCTTTAGGGGGCGACAGTGAGCAGCGTAGGGGCGAGAGGCTACGGTGACGTGTGATGCTGCTGTGGGATGCTGCTGGGGAGCTCCCCCTGGGGCTCCTGCCCCAGCTGGCACTGCTCCGGCCTCCCACTCCGATGCCCAGTGTACGGGTCAGTGCCGACTGCAGGCTGCCCAGGCGGAACTCCAGCTCCCTGCGTCCGGCCTCGGACCGGGCCAGCTCTGCCTCGGTGGCTGCCAGGCGGCCCTGGGCCTCGCTGAGCTGCAGGCTAGACAGTGTGAGGGAGTCCTGGGCTGTCTGGGCCCGCAGGGACAGGTTCCTGGCATCATCTTGGAGCTTCTTCTCACAGCCCCGGGCCTCCTGCAGCTGGGCCGTCAGCTCCCTCTCACAACCCCGACAGCCTGACTCTGACTCTGTCAGACGCCTCTGGAGGATGGACAGCTGGAGGGAGGAGAAAGAGAGGGAGAGCGAGCAAAGAGGGAGGGATAGAGATTGAAAGAGAAGTGCAGCAGAAAGTGATGTGTAGAGGGAGGTTGATTAAGTGTTATGTTTAACCAAGCCTAAACTCTCCCTCTACACCCTCCTCAATGTCTTCCACTATCCTCACCTCTTTCTTGATGGAGGTCATGGCTGTGTCAGCCTCGACCAGCTTCTGTTTGAGAGAGAACATGGCCCTCCCTCTCTCCTCCTCTCTCTGCTCCTCCAGGGAGAGACGTGTCCGCAACTCAGCCACCTCCTTCCCTTTCTGTTCCTTCTCTCCATCAAGCACCTTCACCTGATGGAGTGATCGGATGGAGGACAAGTTATAGACTATGTCTAAGCCAAAGTCTGGAGTTTTTCCTGGTAAGATCACGTGGATAGCAAAAACTCAATGCCTAGTCAAGTTATTTAGAGTGTTCCACTGCATTTAAGGTAAACCGATAAATGTAAAATTATAAAACAGATTATTTCAGAGATGTGACCGTGTGTGTGATGGACCTGTCTGCGTATCTCCTGCAGCTCTCTCCGGGCCTCCAGTCGTGACCTCTCGACCTCTCTCAAACAGCTGCGGAGTTCAGCCACCTCTCTCTGGGCAGACGACAGGCTCTCCTCCAGAACAGCCAGCCGCTGCTCCTTCTCCTCACACTGACGCTTTACACTGAAACACACACAATATTAGTACTGCAACTACTGCAGTGAGAGTTCGGTCAAACTTAAATGTCAAACATTACACACTTTTGTATAGATGCTTTCTTTAGGATTTACGACCCAACAGTGACACTAGAACTGAACATGTGGGAGGTGTGCAGCCAAGCTCTACCTGATTCTTTCAGTATCTGCACTTCTCAGTGTCTCTCTCAGTTGGGCATTTGATAGGCTGAGAGTGTCTCTCTCCTTGGTGACATCACCGAGGGTGCGCCGTAGCTCCACCCCGTCCCTTCTGTACCCCTCTCCAGTGTCCCGGGTTTGGTTGAGGCGCCTTTCCATCTCCATCATGTCCCGCCTCACCTGGTCTCGGCTCTCCTCACTGGCTGAGAGAGAAGCTCTGCACTCCTCCAACTGGAAGAGGAAGTTAGGGAGAGTGGTGAAGAAATGTTGAACCAGAAATGGTCACCGGCTCCATCCCTGACTCTAACCGTCCCTAACCTCTTTGAGTGCAATGTCCGTGTGTGTCTGTAGGTCAGTGCAGTTCTGCTGCAGCCTGTGTAGCTCCCGATCATGAACACTGTCAGTATCCTCCAGCTGAGAGCGAAGCTCCAGTAACTCAATGGTCAGAGCTCCCACTGAGGCCTATAGACAAAAGTCAGGGAGACGTTTGAGTTTGGACACATACATGTTTAGCCTTTTAATGTAATTTAGAACAATTCAGGATAGTACAGAATGGGAACAGAGTTCTAAAGCGGTCTATAATTACCCTCTCCTGGTCTTTGTAATGAGCTGCCTCTCTGGCCAATCTGTCCAGCTCCAGGGCTGCAGTACCCAGCTCTGCCTGCAGGATGGACACTCTCTCAGACAGCACAGCCTTCTCTGCTTCCTTCTGGGACAGCATCTGACAGAGGGCAATAGAAAGGGCCTCTAGAACTGGGCATATGGATTACAACCTCATGAAGGTAGTTATCTCTTATCACTATTTGCTCTGCACTTCATTACAAAGTCTGATCTCTATTACATGGTGTCTGTCTGGTCTCTCAGATGTGCCTGACCTGTTGTTTCTCTGTCTCTGCCTGTAGCAGACTCTGGTCTCTGTCGTGCTGCAGACTCCTCACTTCATCTCTCAGGTCTTCCCGGTCTCTCTCGGCTCTGAGGAGCTGCTCTTCGGCCTCCTGTCTGACTCGGCGTAGCGCCCCCTCCTGTTCAGACTCCAGACTGTGACGCAGGGCCTCCTGGAGAACAAACACACTCCGTTGTTGATGTTCATTGTAAGGCCCTGACCAGCCCAAATAAAGAACACAAACAACTGAGTAGAATCAAGACACACATTGAGACACTTTCGGCAAAAGAAAGAAAAATAACTATAATCCTAATAGTACTGGATACAAGTAAAATCATCCATACAATACTCTTACTGCTAGAGCAGAAACCTCTCCAAACAGACCTCGACAGTTTAGTAACACTACTGTAGGCCGTCACTGTAAATAAGAATTCTACAGAGTCTGAGAACCCCCATCCCCCCGCACCTTCTCAACGGTCAGTCTCTCTGCCTCCTCCTGGTGGTCAGTGATGGTGGTGCGTAGGGCCTGCTGGAACTCCTGCTGGGTGCTGCTCAGGGCCTGGCTCAGAGCCTCTCTCTCCCTCTCACTCTGTGCCAGTGCATTCTCCCCATCAGCACGCACACGCCTCAGCTCCGCTACACAGGACAATAGGGGACATGATGAGCAGTTTCACACTGGTGTTCAGACAGTCATGTAATGGCTATAGCATCATTTCTCCATCAATCTCCTCAACTCCTTTTTACTAACACTTGATCTGGTTTCCCCTCGTTCTTTTGATGTTCTATGGCTTCATCAATGCTCCTCAATATTTCATTCTAACATATCAATACTTCCGTCTTCCTTGTTGATGCTCTCTCTGCCACACTGCCACTACCATCTTGTTTTCACTCATTTGGTTCCTCCTCCTGTCCTCTCTCTCTCTCCATTTCTCACCAGTGTTTGTCTCACAGCGCAGACGCAGGCTCTGGATCTCTGTCTCCAGCTGCTCTCTGCCAGACTCCAGCTGCACCAGCTGCTGCTGCTCCTCAAACAGTCTGGTCTCCAGGGCCTCCCGCTCCGACCTGCAGGGGCACGACACACACATTAGGGACCAATTCTTCAACACACACACACACACGTGCACACACACAGATCTCACCTGAATGTGGCCAGCTCCTCAGTCAGGTTGGTGTTCTCTCTCTCTGACGCAGTCAGCTGGACCACCAGCCCCGCCCTCTCTCTAGCCAGCTCCACTCTGCCCCGCCCTACTTCCTCCAGGGCCACACCCTGCCTCTGTTCCTCACCCCGGGCCATGCCCAACTCCGCCCCCAGAGAGCTCACCTCGCCACACAACTGTCAGCAGAAATACACAGGTACATGCAGTATAACTGTACACATTTACAGACATATTCAATGGAACAATGAGGTTTCAGACCTCAGTGATGATCATGCTTTGTTAATTACTGAAGCTCTTTCTTGCTGAGAAGACACATTATCATATGCCACTTTCCCATTCAGAGTGGAGACATTTACCTGAGTGACTTTGTCCTGCAGCTTCACTCTATCTGCCCGGAGACTCTGAAGCTCCGCCTCCATTACCACCCTGCTCAGCTCGGACTCTTGCAGTGATTGGTGGAGGGCGAGGCGGGCGGTGTCCAGCTCTAGTCTGTCCTGCTCCACTCGGACCAGCTCATCTCTGATGGTCAGCTTCTCCTGCTCCGCCTCACGCCTCTGGGCCTGCAGATGGGCCTTCTCCTCCTCCAGCTGAGAGACAGACAGAGAGAGAGAAACATGGACACGTATGAGAGTGTGAACGGGTGAGGAAGGCCTAAATTGAAGAGGTCCAGGAAGGCATACCATGATACCTATCCTATAGAATAGGCCAGAGAGATGCTTTGTTTTGATGGTTACTCTTGCATCAGTCCTATATGACTTCACCCACAAGTGTTAGTCACATGTTGATCAAGGTGTTGGTCCCACTGTGTCTTACCTGGCAGATGATGGAGTTGAGGTCAGACTTGTCCTGGGCCAGGCCCTCGTTCATGCTGCCCATCTTGGCCAGAGAGTCTTGGAGGGCAGCCTCCTCCGAGTGAAGCTTATTGACCAGCAGAGAGAGCTCTGCGTTACTGCTCTCAGCCTGTGGTAGAGAGGAGAAAACATACAGGACAGAGAGAGGATGGGTGAAATTTTAAGGGATGAACTTTCAAGGAGTGGAAGTCAAAGGAGGAACAAATAGTAACATCCAAACAAGAAGATCCAGAGAGTTTGAGTGATATCATCCGTGTCTGTGTGTCTTACCCGGTTCAGAGCCTCAGTGAGCTGGACCTTCTCCCCCTCCAGCAGCTGCTTCTCTACCTCCACCTGGTGGTGGGTCTCTCTCACTACAGACAGCTCCCCTCGCTGGACAGACGCCCGGCTCTCACTCTGCTCCCACTGCTTCTGACTGTGGGTTCAGGGACAGCGTTAGACACAGAGACATGACCACAGGGTTTGTTTTCCATTCACACACCCTATCAATGACAATTGGTTTCGCTGATCTCTTCTCTCACTCACACTCGTTCGATCTCAGCCTTGGCTCGGTCTCTCTCCTGCAGAACGGCCTCCTTCTCCTCTCTCTCGTGATCCCTCTCTCTCTGGGCCGACGTCACGGCCTGCTGCAGCTTTTCATAGTCCATTTGCAGGATCTGGGCCTTGATCAGAGCTGTCTGGGCTGCCTTCTCCACAGCCATCTTCTCGCTGAGAGGACAGACACACAGACACAGAGGACAACAGGACATGGTGATAAGAAATTTCCGTAAAACTGTATGAAAGGATAGATGTGCGCTTCCTCAAAATAAATTGAACTGCTAGTGCTTATAACATATGTAGCATTAGCTACTCCTCTTCTTTAGCTACTCCACACGAAGGCCTGTTCTTTAACCAGTGCACTGAGGGAAGACAGTTCCTGGTGCTAAAGGGTTTTCCATCACCCAAGTTGTTTTATAAGTCTGCTCGCGGACTCTCCTGGTTGTACCTAGCCAGTGAGTCTCTGTCTTGTTTCAGACGTTCTCTCTCTCTCTGCGTGGTGTCTTTTTCTATCTGAAATCCATCCCTCTCTCCCTGCAGGGTCCGACTGCGCTGCTCTGCCTCTCGCTTGGCTGACTCCGCCTCTGCGAGCTGTCTGCGCAGTGTCTGCAATGATGAATGGGCAGAGGACAGGCACCCCCGGACCTCCTGTGGACCAGAGAGAGAGGACAGAGTGGGACACTGAACACTGGATGCTGAAAGTGATACACAGGAATTAAGAGACAAGACAACTTTTATAGGAAATGTTTGTATAGGAAAGTTGGACAATGTAACATTGTAATAAAGCAGGCTAGAAGAAGCTTCAATTCCCAATCCCAGGGAATGACTACAGTAAAACCACTTAGATAGTAGACGATATGTTAATGTGTCCAGCTGCAGCAGAGGGACAGGGTACCTGCAGCTGGAGATGTCTGCTGTTGACAGCAGAGCGCAGGGCAGACAGGCTGGCTTCTGGGACGGGTGCCAACGAGGAGTAGCGTCTGGGAGAGATGGATCGCCGGGATGACGAGGAGCGGTGAGGGGAGGAGCCACGGAGCAGAGCCAATAGAGGAGCTCCGGTGTTCTCCTGGTCTGCCTCTGATGACGAGTCCCCATCAGACAGGACAGTCTAGGGAGGGGTTTAAATGTGGAGGTTGGTCAAAGTTTGCTGTGTGTGTGTGTATGTGTGTGTGCATGTGTATAAGTGAGAGACTGCTGTACCTGTGCGATGTCTCTCAGTGTGTCCAGCAGTGTTTCAGTATGAGCTCTCATCACCTGCATGTCTGTCTCATCGTTGCCATTCTGCTCCTGTAGTAGAACCATAGTGAGGGGTATGATGGCTAATGGCTACAGGGAGTTTCTATGCTGGGGTCACACAGGCCAATCTCACCTCCAGTCTCCTGGTCAGAGAGGCCATGTCTCTGTCTCTCTCCTCAGTCTGCCCCTTCAGCCTCTCCCACTCTTGCACTGCATCTGACCATCTGACCACACACACACACGCACACATGCACACACGCACACACACGCGCGCGCACACGCACACACACCATTGAATCTCTAAGATGCACATTACACTTCACCCTCTTGATTTACCGCCACCGGACAGACCAGGCTGCCACTCAGTAAACACAAAGAGACAGACAGTGTCAGAGCCCCATAGGGCTCTGGTCAAAAGTAGTGTTCTATGTAGGGTGCCATTTGAGACACTGCCAATGACTGAGCAGTGTTCAACTCTGTCCCTGACCTGGCGTTGAGCTCGGCCCTCTCTGCGTCTGTCCTGGTCTGCAGGCTCATCATCTCGGCCACCCGTTCTCTGAGCTGCAGCTCCAGCTGCCCCCGCAGCGCCACCTCCCGCTCCAGAGCCAGGGCCGCCCCTCCCTCCCGGTTGCGCATCGTGGAGGACAGGCCGGAGCAGGATGACTGGATAGAGTGGGAGGTCTGTACCAGCTCGTTACGCATGTCAGACAGGTCTCTGGCAGGGGGAAAGGGGCCGAGGGCGAAATATGAAAGAATAAAAATTCCATAGAGCACAAATGTCGTGGCAACTTCACAATATAAAATGAGGTGCTTTTGTGCAGTTTTTGTGCAGTTAGTTGTTCTGACCTCTCTGTAGCGCTCTTCAGCTCAGACACCTGCCTAAGGAAGCCCACCACCTGTCGCCATAGGCACAGTAGACGACTGTGCTCACTGCTGAAATAACTGTGGAAAGACTAAGAGAGAAATTGTGAAATGGCATGTGACAGAAAATAAGAAAAGTGTTTCTTATATAAAAAATTAAAACAGCCATCTGCAAAAACCCATTTCTAATACCCACCTCCTCCTCCCTCCTCCAATCAGACTCCCTCTGCTCCAGCTCCACCCTGGATTTAGACCAATCAGCAGTGAGCCTGCGTATGTCCTGGCTGAGTGCCTCATTGGCCAGTCCTGCCTGCTCCAACTGCTCTCTCAGCATGGCGTTCACTGCAGACAGACTGCTGCTCCTGTGGAGCGTAACACGGCATTGCATCAATTGCATTGAATTCTGTACGTCATTAGTTTCATTACTGATTGGCCCAGGCAGATTACAATCACTAACCTTTGCTGCTCCTCCTCCAACCGGATCAGAGCATTTTCCAAGTCGCAGCATGGATCCACCTCTTCTCCGCGGTGACTGATGCTGGACAGATCACAACGACCCTAAAGAGAAATAAGAATCACAGTTACGCATCCGATGTGAATTGTAGATTAACTCACTGCTGTAACTAAATGCATGGTTAGTTGTTTCAGAATGTCTCCATAGTGGTGTAGAGCAGTACGAACACTCAGTCTGTGCTGCTCCAGCTCCGAGGACTTCTCCACAAGAGTCTGCTCTAGATCTCCACACCTCTTCTTGTACTGCAGGACCTGGAGGGGAGGACAGTGAGGTGATCTGCTCTCTGACTGGTGACATAATATAGATTACATTAGATAAGCAGCGTCAGTTCCTATTTGTCATCATAAAATGTTTCATTCTTAGTAGGAGAGTATGTAAGGCAGTGATGTCATACAGGAAGACATCTATGAGGTTCATGAACTCACTTCCCAAATTAAAACCATAAAAAAACACAGCCATTACCTGTTTTGTGTTCATTTGTGTGTTCTTCAATAAAAATAAAGTAAATAAAAAACACAAAAAAACACGCCATTAGGCTCAACCTGTTAACAAGGTTGGCAGACAATTACAGACTTACAAATGAACTAGTAAAACACTCTTTACCCTCCAAATGAAATGGAGGTGAACGGAAAGAAATGCATCATAGTGTGATACCTTGGCCTGCAGCTTCTGCACCAACTGAGCCTGTCTCTGCTGGCCCTCCTGGTAGGCTGTGAGTTTACGCTTGTAGGCCGCCTGCTCCTCATCCAGACGCCGGCGTAGGTCCACGTTCTGCTGAGCCAGGCTGCGAGACCCTGTTGAATCCTGCTCCCCGTCACCCGTCTCCAGGCAGAGCGCATGCTCTAGCTACGTAGATTAAAACACATAACAGAGAGGTTGAGGGGGTGATGTGGCACAGGGGGAGTCACACTGTAACCCCTGTTGCTTACTGTTTTTCTTCGGGATTGCAAGCTATGCTATGTGGTCGGACCTAGAAAGTCAAATAAGATATGCTGAAATGTTTTACCATAATTCTCTGTTATAAATGCATAATTAATTATTGCAAGGAGCAAGACGATTCCATTTGCATCTACCTAACCCTATCAGGAACCAAATGGTTTCTTAGAGGGCTCTGTGATTGAGGGGTTGTAAGCAGGCCTCCAGGCACGGCTCCAGGATGAAATGCCTGAGGGGGCATTTTAAATCCATGGGGGGCATAAACTAGTATTGCTTTATAGAGTCTTAATAAAACAAGAGATTGGTCCTACTATGACATACAAGTGTATCTGAAATGCAGCCATAGCTGCGGCAGACCTACACCTAACAGAATGAGCACTAGTAGGACATCAAATATTCTCACAGGCTTCATAATGTAAACATCAATTACTACAACTATAGGCTGCAGTAGTCAAATTTGTGACACTACGCAATGAGCATAATCTACAGTAAGCCAAGCCTCCACATCTCCAGGTGTGCAACATTTTCTATGGGAGAGTTTCAGAAAAGCAAACTAAATCCAACTATATTCATAGCTGGTGTGAAATGTCCTACGTGACAGTAGCCAATTCAAATCTGCCGCGAATAAGAGTCAATGCCCATTCAGAGAGTGTTATGGATACAGGTATCCTGTGTGTATTTGTTTTCTCTCCTTCTACCCTAGTCACACGTGGCAGTCATCAGTTGCTAATCAGTCGCCAATCTAAAGACACACCTGCTCCTTTTCCCTTACCCAGTCACATCCCCTTTCCCTTGGTTTAAAAAGAAACCCAATCAGTTGTCTCTCTAGCTATCTCTCTTTTGTTTTTGTGCCTACATGTCACATTTGACCATTATCATGTGAGTATGTATTGTTGTGGTGTATGACTGTTTGTTTGTTGGTGGGAAAAGGGGATACCAAACCAAGTCACCCTTGGGCATACATTACCCATAGGAAAACTTTGTCTAAGAACCCTAGTTAGAACTGGGCGGACCACCCACTGTATTTGATTGGTTAGTTAGCTAGCTGTTCATGAAGCAGGCTAGACTACCTTAGTTTTTTGTTGTTGATATATATTAGTTCTTTCCCTGGGTCCAGCTCAGCCCCCCCCTCCCCACCCCCCACCCATTACCGTGTGTTTGAACAATAAACCTTAAGTGTTTGACAGTAGAATTAGGTTGTCTGTTATTAGTTCTCACTGTTCCTTTTCACTTATGATTTGCATGAGATATGTTACGGGTCTCGTTTCCATCCCCCCTAGACTGCAGGGCCAAAGGGATTCGTAACAGAGAGCAACACACATGTTATAGCAAGAGAGCAGGGAAGGGCGATAAAGTAAGCTGCGTGCCTTCATAGGCTATTGTAAAAGTGATGTAAATATTAGAGGTCAACTGATTATGATTTTTCAACGCCGATACCGATACTGATTACTGGAGGACCAAAAAAGCCGATACCGATTAATCGGTCGATTTTTTACATTTATTTGTAATAATGACAATTACAACAATACTGAATGAACACTTATTTTAACTTCATATAATACATCAATAAAATCAATTTAGCCTCAAATAAATAATGAAACATGTTCAATTTGGTTTAAATAAGGCAAAAACAAAGTGTTGGAGAAGAAAGTAAAAGTGCAATATGTGCCATGTAAGAAAGCTAACGTTTAAGTTCCTTGCTCAGGACATGAGAACATATGAAATCTGGTGGTTCCTTTTAACATGAGTCTTTTAATATTCCCAGGTAAGAAGTTTTAGGTTGTAGTTATTATAGGAATTATAGGACTATTTATCTCTATACCATTTGTATTTCATTAACCTTTGACTATTGGATGTTCTTATAGGCACTTTAGTATTGCCAGTGTAACAGTATAGCTTCCGTCCCTCTACTCGCCCTTACCTGGGCTCGAACCAGGAACACAACGACAACAGCCACCCTCAAAGCAGCGTTACCCATGCAGAGCAAAGAGAACAACTACTCCAAGTCTCAGAGCGAGTTACGTTTGAAACGCTATTAGCGCGCACCCCGCTAACTAGCTAGCCATTTCAAATCGGTTACATGAGCCTAATCTCAGGAGTTGATAGGCTTGAAGTCATAAACAGCACAATGCTTGACGCACAACGAAGAGCTGCTGGCAAAACGCACGAAAATGCTGTTTGAATGAATGCTTACGAGCCTGCTGCTGTCTACCACCGCTCAGTCAGACTGCTCTATCAAATCCTAGACTTACTTATAACATAATAACACCCCGAAATACGAGCCTTAGGTCATTAATATGGCCGAATCCGGAAACTATCATCTCGAAAACAAGACGTTTATTCTTTCAGTGAAATACGGAACCGTTCCGTATTTTGTCTAATGAGTGGCATCCATTAGTCTAAATATTCCTGTTACATTGCACAACCTTCAATGTTATGTCATAATTACATAAAATTCTGGCAAATTATGCGGCCCAAACTGTTGCATATACACTGACTCAGCGTGCAATGAACGCAAGAGAATATGTACATAAAGATATGAATGAGTGATGGTACAGAACGGCATAGGCAAGATGCAGAAGATGGTATCGAGTACCATATATACATATGAGATGGGTAATGTAGGCTATGTAAACAAAGTGGCATAGTTAAAGTGGCTAGTGATACATGTATTACAAGATGCAGTAGATGATATAGAGTACAGTATATACATATACATATGAGATGAGTAATGTAGGGTCAGGGACTAAGGGGAGACTAGCTCATAATAATGGCCGGAACGGAGCTCTTTTAAAAAAATATAATCACAAATTAAAAAATATATAATATTTTCATTTAACCTTTATTTAACCTTTATTTATGCATTTTAACTGCAGGCTAGCCAAATCATTGTCACCATGAAGAAAACTGATTAAAGATAACATGGTAGATATTTTTGGCTAATAATCTTTGATGTTCACCCGCATTTAGTAAGGCTAAATTCTAACGCCATACTAATGAGTCTCCCCCTCTAGCCTGACGCCCCTCTGTTCCCCACTAAAGCCCCTGTTTACAATCACCAGGGGTGACAAACGCCATAGCAACATGCCACTTCACTTCATTCCTGTCCCCGTAACCAAGGAGACGGACAAAATTCTCCAGAGCAGACAAAGAAAATAATGAAAGGAACATTGGGAATGGTGTAAATTGGTATTTGTTATATGTGCCTGTCAAATATCCCTTTGACTGTGGCCTGCTTGGTCTTCACAGTGCCAGGTGTATGGCAACTCAACCTACTATTCCTTTACGGGAAAGATTAGAGACCACAATGGTGGGTCAAGCATTTAAACCCACCACATATATGGCCTCTCGAAGCCAGGTTAGTGTTGTACTACAACCAGTCCAAACTAATAATTAAGAAGAGAACTCACTAACTAAACCCCACCAAATGCCTCAATTCTCTCTCTCTCAACCTCCATTTTGTTATGTGCTTCACATCCAATCCTGTTATCTTTTCCTGGATAATCTAATTTTATATATTTTACTTACTGATCTTCTTCCTCCTCTTCTCTGTCTCTTACCCTCTCGCTGATTGCGCTGTATTTGATAGCCAGCTCATCGCGGTCCGCCTTGCTATGGGCCAGCAGGTCTTCCAGCCTTCCCAGTTCTACCTGCAGCACCCGGTTCTCCTCTTGGACAGACATCACTGAGAACCTGGTTCCTGGTGCTGGGGTGGGGTGGGGAGAGAGAGTGCCAGACAACCAATCGCGTTAATGAAGAGCACAGCTCTTTGTTCAATATTCAGGACACTAAAATATCACAGATGCATTCAAAGTAGAGTAAGATGGTTGGCTACTCACAGCTCTCGTTGAGGTTCTTGGTGACAATCCTTCGTACCCGTGCAGGTAGACACATAGTTGGGTCTTCTGGGGAGGCACCTCCGACCGTCAGCCTCTTCTCCTCAGACAGCACACTCTCCTCCACCCTCTGGCAGGGAGACAAAGACACATAGTTATAGTTAATCTCCTCAGAGACAGACTAAAACTAAGGGCCCTGCAGATCACAGTGCCACGAGGACAGGTGGCTTCTCAGCAGTCACTCCTGTCTACCAGAGAGCTGTGTTCAGAATAGAACACTGACCTCACACTCTGCAGAGCATACATACATACACTTTCATAACACAGAGAGACGATTTAATGGCATCTCTGTCGAAGTGTCAAACCATCAGCATCCTCAGTGAAGACGTCTATTGTAATTACAACGAGGCTACATACTTATAACATATTGGGTAGCCTATTGATATTTCTATAAAGCTTTACAATAAATTATTTACAGAAGAATATCAATACATGCTAAAAACAACGATAAATAGAAGTGCAATCGTGCACGAGCCATGACATGACCTGTATTACAGATTCCAATTTGGAATCCGAGCTGTAATTTTCCGTGTCGCTCATTGAGAAACCGTTGATTTTAATCCAAAACCAGCAAAAAAGAGACGAAAAATAAACGTTCCGCTCCAGTCCCGTGCGCTGGTAGCGTTTTCAAATAGGATTAACCGTTCGATTTAGATCCAAATTAACGGATGCACGCGGTTAAATGCGTATCTAAATGAACGACACACTAGCAACTATAAAACAAAAAAATATGTCTGCTGTACAGAAAGTTATGAGTTTGTTGGAATCTCAGGATTTCTCCCACGTCCCACAGGTGCGTCCTGCTCCATCCTCTACAGGACTGTCGGAGAAAGATTGAGGACAAGGGGATTAGCAGACTGTAAATTCCCCCTCCCTCCTCCACGAGGATGAGCTTTCAATTCCTATTCTTCGCCTGGCCACGCTTGCAGTTTAATTAGATAGCCATGTCCTTCATAAAATAGTTACACTCAATTACAATGAAACAAAATACACAGTATTATTGGATTAAAAATGAGCTGCACATGTTGATGATATCAACTAAATCAATGTAGGATATTTGTAGGGCACACAATAATATAATTTATTTCACAGACCCTGCGCGAGGAGCTCTGAAGTTTTTTTAACAAGGCTGTCTGTGTCCATTCATCATTCCTATCAATGATATAGGTTCTTCATTCATATTATAGAATATGTGCCAAAGAAGAGTTAGGCTACACAGAATAAAGATGACGATGGTGCGTTAAGGGACATGCATGATCCACTCTTCTGTGAATGCAAAAAGTCAGTCAGTGTTTATAATGTTGCAATAATTAAACACACACCATAATCAACAAGAAGGGAAAAAACAAACAATTTGATCCACTTTACAGTATCTGGTGGCCCAGTTCGAACACCTTCCCTACCACATCACTTCAATGCTTGAAATACCATGGTAACAGACATGCCCACAAAAGAGAAGGACTCAGAATGCCAATACCAGACCCCTCTATTCACAAAGCCCAGCCTTAACCACAGGCCCACAACTTTCAGCATGTTCTCATTTTGAAAGGAGATGTGCATCAAATATTCAGCCATTATATTCTGCCGCAAAACTATTGTATATTTGGACAATGTTAAATATCACACATCATTCAATTTCTCATGTATTACTCTGGCGTTTTTTGGGGGTTAGGGCCCTCTTGTGGTTTCCCGGCAGTGCTGCATTGTATGGAGGCAAGGGTACTAGATACTACATTCAAGGGTACTAGATACTATATTGAGCATGATCCGAATGTTAATCTTTGTGAATAAATTAACTTGGAAACATAGTATTAGGTTAATCGTAACAAATATATTATGGCCTACAACTAAGGGCACAGCATTTTTCCTTGTCAGGTCATGCAGAGAGTAAAAACTCCTGGCCTTACGTGGTCCTTTATTACTAAGCAATTACATTTACATTTTTAAGTCATTTAGCAGACGCTCTTATCCAGAGCGACTTACAAATTGGTGCATTCACCTTATGACATCCAGTGGAGCAGCCACTTTACAATAGTGCATCTAAATCTTTTAAGGGGGGGTGAGAAGGATTACTTTATCCTATCCTAGGTATTCCTTAAAGAGGTGGGGTTTCAGGTGTCTCCGGAAGGTGGTGATTGACTCCGCTGTCCTGGCGTCGTGAGGGAGTTTGTTCCACCATTGGGGGGCCAGAGCAGCGAACAGTTTTGACTGGGCTGAGCGGGAACTGTACTTCCTCAGTGGTAGGGAGGCGAGCAGGCCAGAGGTGGATGAACGCAGTGCCCTTGTTTGGGTGTAGGGCCTGATCAGAGCCTGGAGGTACTGAGGTGCCGTTCCCCTCACAGCTCCGTAGGCAAGCACCATGGTCTTGTAGCGGATGCGAGCTTCAACTGGAAGCCAGTGGAGAGAGCGGAGGAGCGGGGTGACGTGAGAGAACTTGGGAAGGTTGAACACCAGACGGGCTGCGGCGTTCTGGATGAGTTGTAGGGGTTTAATGGCACAGGCAGGGAGCCCAGCCAACAGCGAGTTGCAGTAATCCAGACGGGAGATGACAAGTGCCTGGATTAGGACCTGCGCCGCTTCCTGTGTGAGGCAGGGTCGTACTCTGCGGATGTTGTAGAGCATGAACCTACAGGAACGGGCCACCGCCTTGATGTTAGTTGAGAACGACAGGGTGTTGTCCAGGATCACGCCAAGGTTCTTAGCGCTCTGGGAGGAGGACACAGTGGAGTTGTCAACCGTGATGGCGAGATCATGGAACGGGCAGTCCTTCCCCGGGAGGAGTAGAGCTACTGTTCTAATCAGAACTTTAACCAGCTAGGTCTTCCTGGACCTGGGGTAGGCCTATAGCCTATTACAGGTCAAACCAGTTTAACCTGGGTAATGAATCTGGGTGTGGGTCAGTGTTCTACTAGCTGGTAAAGCATGTGTAGGCTATTAGGAGTAATACATTTGGCAGTTTTAGCCAAACTCTCTGCTGTATCCCTGAAATGTCTCTGTAAAACGGTAACAGTGGTATCCACACTAGAGAGTCCTTGCATTACAAAAACGTACGCTATAAGGTTAAACTATGTTAGTATTATAAATGACTAATTAGGGGTTCAAGCGGCGAAGCTGAGTGAAACCCTATTGTATTTGTTGAAGTTGATTATTATTATTTTCCTTCTGACGATTTAGTGAGAAAAAAAAGTAAATTCCTGTGAGTTGGTGAGGCCTAGAACAGGGGTCGGCAACAGCAATGTAGAAATTATTATAATCATGTTCTGGCCTATAACAAGTGATTGAAAATGCAAACCTTAGAAAGCTCATGCCCCTCACCCCATTTGAACTAGAGCCCTGAAAATCTGTATAAAGGGGTTGTGGCAGATATCAAAACTCTTCCGCGGTAGGATACACTTAAGCTTCCTCGCCAAAAGTAGGCTATCAAGGAGAGGAGGACCGTCCTCCGTTTGCCTACTAACGAATTGACACACTCCTCGACCACTCATCGGTTTTCCGATACCACAATGGCCCTCAAGGAACTACACTGGACTTGATGCAAACCACATATACTGAGATCGCATTTATTGAAGCAGGGGATTTTAACAAAGCAAATGAGGTAAACGCTATCGAAGTTCTATCAACACATTGAGTGTAGTTACAAATAAGAGCAATTATTACAATTAAGGGCTGTATCACCGCCTGGTGCGGCAACTGCACCGCCCGCAACCGCAGGGCTCTCCAGAGGGTGGTACGGTCTGCCCAACGCATCACCGGGGACACACTGCCTGCCCTCCAGGACAGCTAGAGCACCCAATGACAAAGGAAGTCCCAACCCCTCGGGGGAAGCCATGAAGGTCAAAGGCTTGCACTGGCTTGAGAGATGGAAACTTGAGTTCACCTTAGCCCAAGTTTGACACAGTTCATTGGAGAACTTGGGGCACTGAGGAATGTACACTCTGCCCAGAATGCTGTTAGGGTCTGGTTTAACATCCGGAGCATTCAGAACCCTATTGAGGAGCTCCTGCATATCAGCTGATGAACAAGGCGCTTCACTCTCAGCTCTCTCTGAGCCATAGTTTGCTGATCCAGAACGGGGAGGAGTCTCAGAGGAGTCTTCGTTTAGGTCATTATCAGCAAGGATGGAGATAGCATCAAAATCTTGTCTTAAGTCTTCAGCTGAGCCTTTCGGGCTGAGAGAGCGGAGCTGCTAAGACAGAGAGGCTGCCTGGGCCTCCAACTCATCCAGAGTAGGTCCCGTCTTTCTTGGACTGCTTGGAGGGCAGGCCCGCTGCGCTCCAAGCGCCTCTAGAGTTCGTCTCCATCATAGCCAGTCATGCTTCACGTAGGCATGTGCCAAAAGTAGCACAATAAATGCTGCTGAAGGGGGAATCCACAGAATGAATGGCATTTTTTAAAATTTGACCTTTATTTAACTAGGCCAACTAAGTCAGTTAAGAACAAATTCTTATTTTCAATGACGGCCTAGGAACAGTGGGTTAACTGCCTGTTCAGGGGCAGAACGACAGATTTTGTACCTTGTCAGCTCGGGGATTTGAACTTGCAACCTTTCGGTTACTAGTCCAATGATCTAACCACTAGGCTACGCTGCCGCCTCATGCTCTAAGCCTAGGCACATCATACAGGTGGAATGGGCATCAACCGAAGCCAAGCAAGCATTGCATTTATTGCAGTAGCATGGATGATCTTCTCCCTGTCTAGACAGAAGTGGAAATACAGATATGTCTTACAGATCAGATCATCTGTATAACACCCTGTTAATACTGTATGAGGTATAATTATAAAGTAGTCCTGTTGTCAGGGCAATATGTGAATTATGTAATAACATTGTATGGATATCAGAATATATTTAGGGAAATTCCACACACAATCCCCAAAAGCAATGGATGTTAAGAGCCAAGCTCAACTGACTCCGTAACAGAGTAGGTGTGAGATGTCCTGAAAACAGACTGGTCAACTGCTACGAGATTAGTGAGGAGTGATGGTTGCTGATAACGGGCTACACTTATGTAGCTATTCCATTCAAAATCTGCCATTTCCAGCTACAATAGTCATTTACAACATTATCAATGTCTACACTGTATTTCTGATTCATTTGTTATTTTAATTGACTTTTTTGGGGGAGGCTTTTCTTTCATAAACACAGACATTCCTAAGTGACCCCAAACGGTGTTTGTTGTAATATATCATAACGAGAAATAAAATTACAGTGGAAAAACAAAAACAATACTCACTCTACTCTCCCTTGCACCTTCTCCAAAGTAACCACTGTGACAGACACAAGTTTTAGTCCAGGCAGTCTTGACACCTTAATAAGACAACCATAATCCTGAATTCTGGTGTGTGATGACACACTGGCACAGCTCCCTCTCTTGTTCACTGAAGCAAAACAGTTGGAGGCTTGTGTATGTCATACTTCAGACAAACACCAGTCATGGAGACCACATCTAAAGTCAAACTAACTATGTGTTAAACAAGCTTACCACTGCTGCATTGCCTGTGTCGTGGGAATAAACCTGAATGTAAACATAAAAGGAAGAACTGAACAACAAATGGTTTATTTACAGTAAACATTTTGCTTTACATTTTATACAGGTGATTTTGATTTGCGTAAGTCACTTGGAGCAAATATTTGTCGCAAATTAAAGTCAAAACCTCAACTCCCCCCATTGCGCTGAAAAGGCACTCCTAGGGTAAAATAAAGGATGACAGAGAAACTCAACAAAAAGGACAGGAAAGGTTGCTAAAGATTTATGATATGTAAACAAATAACAAAAAAGACTAAACACATCACACACATCTACCAGAATTCTACTTATCTGGTTAACTTCTAAAAACACTGTCAATGTTGACTTTCTCTGACCTACCTCCTCATATTTCCCAAAATCCAAACTAGACATTGGTTTATCTGGCTGCTATACTAACAGGCCCAAGATATCAGATATCAGACTGATAGGAACAGATAATATACTTTATCTTAACCAAGGGGCCAGTTTAAAGGAGGGTGTGGAGCAACATTGAAGCAGAGTCAACTCCCAACCTTGTGAAGACACACACCTGTCCTTCATATTCTCTCAAATAAAAAAGTGAGGGACACAAGTTATACTTGAACATAAAAAAGAAGACAAATCCTCACCCTCTCCAACAGAAATAAAAAAGTAAGGCATACAAATACTAAACTTTACATCAAACGTTGGATGACTCCATGAGATGATGAATGATGCTGGCAGGAGTTAGTAGTATGGTGAAGGGTCAGAGATAAGGGGAAAGGTTGACAGCGAGATGTTGACATCAATATTTTTGTAAAAATGTAGAGACATTTTGAGGGATGGACATATAAAGATAATGAGCGGACCGCCACCCTAAGGTGTTATTAACATGGAATGCATACTTTTCACCTGGTCAAAGTGACAGCAAAATAGGTATCAATACTTCAACAACAAAATGAAGTGTCACTTCTGACTGCATAGTTAAAATATCTAAAAATAGTAATATTGTCTTTTGTGTCTAAAAAAGGATGTGCTGGTCAATCATTGACTTGATAGTTTGAATCTATACATCTGGTATGCAAAATGTGTAGGTAACGTACAGCATCATGTGTCAAGCAACCTGTCAAGTTGACAGAGCTCCCCCACCTCTCATTTCTGTTGCCACAATCATTCTGTCCAGGGAATGTAAGGAGCCTGAGTGTGTGAGAGAGTGTGTGTATGTGGTCCATCTCACAGCTAAAACTGCACCCATCCTTTAGCAGTGTCTTGACTGGAGCTGTGGAGAACGGGAGATGCAGAGGATGATGAGGATGATGATGAGGATAATGACAAATGTCAATAACAACATGGATGGATGACAATAAAATGCTAATATGGACACCGCCATAATCACCAAACTGTTTAAAAGCTTCACTCAAGGGGATGAGAGACTTGAACCCATCAGGGATTTGAGCTAGTAACCCTGTGATTCCTAGTCAGTTTCCCTTGCCACAACACCATTCTGAAGGCCTGCCAACTTCTTTGGTCTAAACCATTAGCTCTTCTAAGACTGACCTGGCGCCAGCTGCTGTGAAGTCTCCCCACAGGTCTGCAGTAGACTGGGCGGCAGGGACCCGGCCTCCAAAATCTAAAAGAGAATTTAAAAACAAAGAGATGATTTAGAATGTAGGGAGGTTATCCATGTTAAGCTGTGAAAGGGCAGTGATAAATGGGACATTTTGATCATTGAGCTCTATAGCCTAAAGAGGTCACCTGTGTTGGAGTGTGTAGGTGGAGGTGATTGCTGGCCTCCAGGAGGGGATACAAGGACTGCACCCTTAGCCATTGGTGGAGGAAGGAGAAGGCCACTACCCATGGGCCGAGACTTGGCACCTGGATCCTTCTTCTTTATGTTCTAAGATAAAGAAAAATGATTACATTTTAAATGTCTTCCTCACTTTTTCTTCACATCTCATTTAGTTTCTCCTCTCCTTTCAACATGTTTCCCATCTTTTTCTGTAACCTCAAATGCTCACCCCAATGCTGATCTTGATCGTCTGGCCCTCTTTAAAGCCTAGGTCCAGTTTGGGTGCTGTGCTCTGAGACGCTTCCTCTTTTGCCAGCTCACCTTCCTGTTTTACCCACCTGTAGAAAAGGACACCGAGATATGTTTGATTTTACTTCATGCTCCAATGTGAAGATCTATATTGAAAATGGACATTGATACCAGACCAAAGAGAGGACAGGTATGAGAGGTTGACTCACTTAAAGTGGTCTTGAAGAGCCACATTGAAGTCAAAGGAGTCGCCACGATCAGCAAACCCCAGGCCGATAAATGCATGTCGTCCTATATAAAACAGAAGTGCATGAGAAGACAGATGTACAAGCATACTGTATTTAAATGACTAATCTGCAATTAACCTTCCATACCACACTGTACTGTTTTCCGCTAAAATATATTTTCAGCATATCAGTTTGCATGGTGATGTATTTCTGCTGCTGTCTTTCTGATGTGAAGGCCCCTTACCACTGCCATCCTCTATCCGCACCACAAAATATCTGCTGGAATCTGTGACTGCCTCCACCACACACCCAGGATACTGCTCCACTGGGGCTTGGGCAAACAACTCTCCTAAGAAATACAGAATTCAGTTTGCCTCAAAGTTGGATATGATGGTATGCATCAGAAGCAGACAAGGTGACAGCCAGTACAAGACATGAGCGCAACAGCAGTACTGGCAGATGTAGCCATGACAGTCGGACATTTAGTAGTTAACCTGAGTTTTTGTCCTCTAGCTTGATATAGGCAAGCTTTCCTATGGATATTATTTTCATCCTGCCGGTCCATGCTGGCTCATCCAGCTTCCAGTCAGCTGCTCTGAAAAACAAAGAGAAGCACCATACCTGCATGTCATGACTCGGCTATGTTACAGGGCTATTGGGCCTACTACACAAAAACCCATAATCAAACTGTGTAATGCAATAATTAGTGCAATCTCAAACTATGCAACAGAATGAGTTATGCTACATAAATAACATCACACTCTCACCCAGCAAATCAGGAGTATTTGTATATTTTTTGGTTGCCCAAAGAAGCATTATTTTTTATTTGATATATAAGAGCATACAATTTACAATTATTGACATAAGTGCAGATATATCCTTGTTTTTCTTATTAGAAATAACCCCCCAGCGGACTACTTTAATTATTAGCATTTTGGTTGTGTATTCTCTAGATAATATAACATATATTTTTATTAACCTTTATTTAACTAGGCAAGTTATGAACAAATTCTTATTTACAATGACTGCCTACCACGCCAAACCCAGACAACGCTGGGCCTATGGGACTACCAATCACGACCGGATGTGACGCAGCCTGGATCTAGCTATAAAATGGTATTAGCTACATATCTTTACATAAGAACCAGGATCGATTTTCATTAGATACACATTTCTTCTGTAATGTTAGCTAGCTACAGTACATAACCAAATAATTTTATAAATAAACCAAGATGGACCACAGCCTTCCGTGTCAAACGGGAACAAATTAGTAATAGTGGGCAGAGCAAAGCACGAGCTAGCGAGATCCTATCGGCGCGTTCTAGCAGGGAATTTGCATATTTCCGTTAGGGAACGCCTACAATGTATAGTACGCAATAATTTAGGGAACGTCTACAAACCTTAGCCCACTCTGTTCGTAACTGGTTCTAGTTTTGGGAACAGAAAACTGTATTGAACTCAAATATTTAATCGATGAGAAAATGTACCGAATATCGGCCATAATCCATCTATTTTCATCTTCTCCCATTGCCGGTCACTGGGCTTCCTCTCACTACAGTTTAGTAGTTCACTACCATATACTACCATGTATTGAGTGGAAACGCCAAACGGATGCTTCACATTTATACATCCGGTGAAACATCTCTCATTGTTCTGTAACATAACTGTACCATGACTGACTGAACGTTTGAGCCACCGTAGAATGTACCGTGCTTCCTGCTAACGTTTCCTGTAAAATAATTTGACACAGCAGATGTGTTTAGCATTGCACACCGCTTGAAAATAATGCTGACATGCCTATTTTAACTGTTATATCTTACCTAGCTAGCTCATTAGTAGTAACTAACCTGGCTAGCAGCTAGAGATCCCAACAGTGCCACATTATAACAGATACTGAAAGTTAACTTGCTAAATTCATTAAAACGTTATCCCCAAAGTAATCATCTTCTCGCCATGTTATGCATTCAATAATTGAATAATGTCAAGCTAACGTTAGCTAGCAACAACCTTGATGGATTCTCTCCACTTCTTCAGGTTGACATTTGAGTAGTTAGCTAGAAGAAAGTTTATTAACAAAGAAAAAAAACTCACCGATATCCACGGTTAGTGGCGCGGGGTGGGATCTTGTACACATGAACCTCTGGCTTTACACAGATCACTGACTCGTAACCGCTGTCGTCTGCCAGTGCCATTTTGGCAAGTTAAAAACTTCCAAACTTCTAACTGCCATGGGGGAGGGTGAACCAGTCTCCACTGTACAGCTCAAGAGCGACTCTCTTGGAGAGGATGATTACTACAGTAGCTTTCAAAGAGACAACTTTTATGGTGCTACAACTTTTATGGTGCTTATGACAAGCTACGTTTCCATCCAATAATTGTTTTCATGGCGAAAACTCTAAAATCCGTATAAAAACAATACGTGAATTTTCACACCAGAGATGTGTTATGTCACCAGAAGAAGACCCTCGATATTTATTGGAAAGGCGCATCATGCTCATCACCTTGCACTGTCACCACCCTGTGAAGTTCATTATAATTTATTTCATATGTAGTTTAATAAACTGAATGCTTACCCGACGAGTCGTAGTGGGCGGACCACACAACATGCCATTGCGTGACTCCCAAGTTTACTTCGATATGATGGTTATTGCCCCGAGATTTCTCGCATAATTAATTGTACCGACACAAAAGATCCCACATTGTCTAGCATATTTTGTTTTGTCATATGGAACGTTAACCGAAAAAAAGTTGTTTCCATCAGGCCTGTCATGCCATGTTTTTCCCACAGTTGTGTTAAATTGGCTGGATGTCTTTTGGGTGGTATACCTTTCTAGATATACATGAGAAACTGTTGAACGTGGAAAACCCCAGCTGCGTTGCAGTTCTTGAGACACTCAAACCGGTGTGCCTGGCACCTACTACCATACCCCGTTCAAAGGCACTTAAATATTTTGTCATGCCCATTCACCCTCTGAATGCCACACATACACAATCCATGTCTCAATATTCTCAAGGCTTAAAAATACTTTAACCTGTCTCCCTCCTCCCCTTCATTTACACCGATTGAAGTGGCAACAATACGGGATCATAGCTTTCACCTGGATTCACATGGTCGTTCTTATGTCATGGAAAGAGCAGGTGTTCCTACACTCAGTGTATGCTTAAAAAAATGTTTAACTGGTACCGGGCTACCTTCAGACGAGTCTTGTGAGGCTTGTGGGCACCCTGGAGCAAAACAACCAACATGTACGTGTTCGTGAGAGTCTCACCTTTCCAGAGTTATTATTAGTGTTTAGCCCAAACGGTTCCCGACGCTACAGACAGAAGTTGGCAGATTGGCCGTATCAACTTCAGAGTCCAATGATGTTCGTGTGGGCAATATAATAATCATGTTCATGAGAGTCTCATCTTTCCACAGAGTGGTAATAAAAAAAGTGTTAAACAAATCAAAATATATTTTATATTTGAGATTCTTCAAAGTATAGTGTAATAGGATGAGCCTTGACTAGAATACAGTATATACAGTGCATTCGTTAAGTATTCAGACCCCTTGACCTTTTCCACATTTTGTTACATTACAGCCTTATTCTAAAATTGATTAAATATTTTTTCCCCTCACCAATCTACATACAATACCCCATAACGAGGAAGCAAAAACAGGTTTTTAGAAATGTTTTGAAAATGTATTAAAAACAAAAAAGTTAAATATCACAGTTACATAAGTATTCTGACCCTTTACTCAATACTTTGTACTCAGGTTCTTGGGTATGACGCTACAAGCTTAAGCTTGGCACACCTGTATTTGGGGAGTTTTTCCCATTATTCCCTGCAGATCCTCTCAAGCTCTGACAGGTTGGATGTGGAACATTGCTGCACAGCTATTTCCAGGTCTCTTCAGAGATGTTCAATCGGGTTCAAGTCCGGGCTCTGGCTGGGCCACTCAAGGACATTCAGAGACTTGTCCCAAAGCCACTCCTGCGTTGACTTGGCTGTGTGCTTAGGGTCGATGTCCTGATGGAACATGAACATTTGCGCCAGTCTGAGGTCCTGAGCACTCTGCAGCAGGTTTTCATCAAGAATCTCTCTGTACTTTGCTCCGTTCATCTCTCCCTCGATTCTGATTAATATCCCAGTTCCTGCCGCTGAAAAACATCCCCACAGCATGATGCTGCTGCCACCATGCTTCACTGTAGGGATGGTGCCAGGTTTCCTCCAGATGTGACACTTGTCATTCAGGCCAAAGAGTTCAATCTTGTTTTCATCAGACCAGAGAATCTTGTTTCTCATGGTTTGAGAGTCCTTTAGGTGCCTTTTGGCTAATTCCAGGCAGGCTGTCATGTGCCTTTTACTGAGGAGTGGCTTCTGTCTGGCCACTCTACTATAAAGAGACGGGAAAAAAGAGACGGAGAGACGGGAAAAAATAAGCTTGGACAAATGCTGGTTGACTTGGCAAAACAAGGTGGAGTGCTGCAGAGATGGTTGTCCTTCTGGAAGGTTCTCTAATCTCCACAGAGGAACTCTGGAGCTCTGTCAGAGTGACCATCTGTCATGCCCTGATCTGTTTCACCTGTCCTTGTGCTTGTCTCCACCCCTCTCCAGGTGTTGCTTATTATCCCCTGTGTATTTATCCCTGTGTTTCCTGTCTCTCTGTGCCAGTTTGTCTTGTTTTGCCAAGTCAACCAGCATTTGTCCAAGCTTATTTTTTCCCGTCTCTATTTTTTTCCCCAGTCCCCCTGGCTGTGACCCTTGCCTGTCCTGACGCCGACCCCGCCTGCCTGACCACTCTGCCTGTTCTGACCTCGAGCCTGCCTATCGCCTGATACTGTTTGGACTCTGACCTGCTTTATGAACTCTCGCTTGTCCCAAACTTGCCTTTTGTCTACCCCTTGTGTTGTAATAAATATCAGAACTCAACCATCAAATCAAATCAAATTGTATTTGTCACATACACATGGTTAGCAGATGTTAGTGCGAGTGTAGCGAAATGCTTGTGCTTCTAGTTCCGACAATGCAGTAATAACCAACAAGTAATCTAGCTAACAATTCCAAAACTACTACCTTATAGACACAAGTGTAAGGGGATAAAGATTATGTACCTAACGATATATGAATGAGTGATTGTACAGAGGCCCCATCTGCCTCCTGTGTCTGCATTTGGGTCTCGACTTGTGCCCTTATAGTACAAACTGGCCATGACAGACCCAGCAGACTTGGACCATCTCCGTCACGCTGTCTCCCTGCAGGGAGCCACCATTGGGAGGCATGAGGAGCTACTTTGGGACCTTTTGGAAGGGCTTTGTTCCCTGATGGAGCGCCAGGATCAAGGGTTCAAGGCTATAATGGAGCAAATCTTTGAATTAGCTCATAGGCAGCAAGCCACATCTGAGACCTCCCAACCACCCAGTAACCTTTCTACTACTAGTGGATTTGTCCAACCTACCCTGGCTCCCCGCTTGCCTCCTCCGGAGCATTATGCAGATGATCTTGGTACCTGCCTGACATGTTGTTGCTCTGACATGCACTGTCAACTGTGGGGCCTTAAATAGACAGGTGTGTGCCTTTCCAAATCATGTCTAATAAACTGAATTTACCACAGGTGGACTCCAATCAAGTTGTAGAAACAACTCAAGTATAATCAATGGAAACAGGATGCACCTGAGCTTAATTTAGAGTGTCATAGCGAAGGGTTTGAATACTTATGTAAATAAGGTGTTTCTGTTTTTAATTTGTAATACATTTGTAAAAATGTCTAAATATCTGTTTTTGCTTTGTTATTATGGGGTATTGTGTGTAGATTGATTCTGAAAAAAATAATTGTATCCATTTTAGAATAAGGCTGTAACATAACAAAATGTGGAAAAAGAAAAGGGGTATGAATAATTCCCGAATGCACTGTATATATGAAGTATGTAAAATAGTATGTAAACATTATTCAAGTGACCAGTTTTCAATGACTATGTACATAGGGCAGCAGTCTCTAAGGTGCAGGGTAGAGTACCGGGTGATATCTGGCTAGTAACACTGACTAAGGTTCAGGGCAGGGTACTGGGCAGAGCCTGGCTAGTGGTGTCTATTTAACAGTCTGATGGCCTGGAGATAGAAGCAGTTTTTCAGTCTCCCGGTCCCAGCTTTGAGGCACCTGTACTGTGTCCGTCTTCTAGATGGTAGCGGGGTGAACAGGCCGTGGCTCGGGTGGCTGAGGTCATTTCAGACACAGCCAGTGAGTCTTGGCCAGCAACAATCGGGGGTCCCTAGTTAGCAAAAAAAAAGACAGTACTATTCAACATGCAGACAACAACAGATAAAGACAACAATTATACTTATCACTCCTGTGGATATCAGGAGTCCTCTAGCTATAGAATTAAGCTTACTGTATATACTATATCTTATGTGTCTCAGAGGAAATGGTCATGATCTGACTCTAGAAACTTTGTAACACCTGCTGACCCCAAATAGTTTTTTTTATTTAATACCAGAGAGCCCTTGGTTGGTATATTGTTAAATGGACTAGGCTATTTAGAGTGTGATAACATCTTAGAAAAAATATTTATGAGACACATTTTTGTTATCATACTCAAATAGACAATTTAACAACTGAATATGACCTATATACTTATTGATCATTTTTAAATTGGACCTTGATGTTGTCTGGCCGGTCTGTGAGGAGAGAGTGAACTGGGCCACAGCGGCCCTGTGCGTCGTGAGACGGTGGGGCACCTCACAGGGGCTGATCGTCTCAGCGACTCCCAGTTAATCCCACCCACCGACAGAAGTTTGCAGGCCCCGGCTAAACTTCCAGCTCACTTCTCTGCCGACGACTGCTCCTTTCCACGTAGGTCCCATTTTCCAGAATGCTGTGGCGTTTTGTAGTAGCGATTTTAGGCGTTTGCATCCCATATTGCCTTTCGGACGTGCAGCTCAGTAGTAATGTTATTCTGGAACCTTATGATCTGCTGTTCGACACCGCGGTGGAAGCCTACTACAAGGGGGACTGGATGACGGTCATTCTGAACATGGAGAGAGCGCTTCGGAACAAGGCTGCGATTCGCAGGGTGAAGGCGCATTGCCGGATAACTTGTGCCAACCAGAGCGCTTTCGGGGAGCCTTTATCCAGCATGGTTGTGCCAGTACCAGGCGCTGGCTCCGTGGAAGATCTGGGCTTTTTCCAAAAAATTATGAAAAGGGCTGATTGTGTAAATACCTGCGAAAGTGAGAAAATTGGACCACCAACTATCCATAAAGTCACTGAAGATGTGGACCTTGAGTTTAAGAAAAGAACCCCCTACAATTACCTGCAAGTCGCGTACTTCAAGGTATAAAAATAGTTGATCATATAGGCCCTATAAAGTTATGCATTATACATTTGTATATTTTGCATAGGCTTGCTACAATATATCTTCCACACAGACAGTATCCCGTGTTGTGGAGTAAGATGCTCCTGCATCATATCTTATTCCACAACATGTTTATGTAGTTTGAATCTCGGTGCACATTTATCACACTTACATGACAAAATAAGGGTCATGTCACTTTATTTTGTCCAATTTCATTCAAACTTCCCTCAAGCAATTCGTTAACTGTAGGCTACGTGATCTGCTCAGCTTTCCCCAACCCCCCAGCCGGCCGTGCCACGTCTCTAGGTGGAGTCTAGCTATGTAGACAGACCACTTACGTTCTGGCGCTTGATTCTTCTCGATTTTTGGGGCTTGTCATCAAAAAGCGAAGCTACTCAGCAGCTTCTGCATGCTATATACCTGCCATTCAAGAGTTTCTTTAGCTATTGTTAGAATAGGCATATACATGAACAGGAGAGGCCTAAACCAAACTCAGTTTAAAAGTCTGTTTACTACATTGTAGTAAGAGTAGCTAGTTAAATAAAGTGAATACATGCAACCTATAAGGCCTGCAGTTCCTGAGAGTTGCAGGTCATACATTGTTTATCCATATTGCCTATTTACTAATGCCAATCAATATGAGCAAAATATGTACTGATTTACAAACATAAACACAAAAATCTGTAAAAGAGACACAGTCCCTGGTGGTAGGCAACATTTATCACAGGAGGTTGGTGGCACCTTAATTAGGGAGAACTGGCTCGTGGTAATGACTGGAGAGGAATCAGTGGAATGGTATCAAACACATGGTTTCAAAGTTTGATGCCATTCCAGTCACTCTGTTCCAGCCATTACTATATGCCATCCTACCCTCAGCAGCCTCCACTGAGATTCATGTATACTATAGGAAGCCTATAGGATAATGACTAGTTGCCTGAAACAGCATGCTGGTGATTGCAGCTCACACATTTGTTACATCATTCCAGGAAGTCCTGGCTCCTAGCCAGATGACAGAAGACTTCTGAGACGTGGAGCATTTAGGGAATCCTTTGGAGTCTTAATGTGCTACTTCTCTTTGTTTGCTTGTTGTGTGAGAGTTATTCATATTATGTTGTGTCATTGTTTTGTTGTGCTAAGTATCTCTCTTACCTGTGTAGATCAACAAGCTGGATAAGGCTGTGGCTGCGGCAAACACCTTTTTCCTGGCCAACCCAGACCACATGGAGATGAAGCAGAACCTGGACTATTACAGGATGATGGCAGGAGTACAGCAGGAGGACTTCAAAGACCTGGAGGCCCGGCCGCACATGGTGAGACTGACACTACTCGTCCCTAGTAATGCACCCGTTATAACCGTAACAATGCACCCGTTATAGCAGTAACAATGCACCCGTTATAACAGTAACAATGCACCAGTTATAACAGTAACAATGCAACAGTTATAACTGTAGCTATGCACCCGTTATAACAGTAACAATGCACCCGTTATAACAGTAACAATGCACCAGTTATAACAGTAACAATGCAACAGTTATAACAGTAGCTATGCACCCATTATTACAGTAACAATGCAACAGTTATAACAGTAGCTATGCACCCGTTATAACAGTAACAATACAACAGTTATAACAGTAGCTATGCACCCGTTATAACAGTAACAATGCACCCGTTATAACAGTAACAATGCACCAGTTATAACAGTAACAATGCAACAGTTATAACGGTAGCTATGCACCCGTTATAACAGTAACAATGCACCCGTTATAACAGTAACAATGCACCAGTTATAACAGTAACAATGCAACAGTTATAACAGTAGCTATGCACCCGTTATTACAGTAACAATGCAACAGTTATAACAGTAGCTATGCACCCGTTATAACAGTAACAATACAACAGTTATAACAGTAGCTATGCACCCATTATGACAGTAACAATGCACCCGTTATAACAGTAACAATGCACCTGTTATAACAGTAACTATAAACCCGTTATAACGGTAACAATGCACCCATTATAACAGTAACAATGCACCCGTTATAACAGTAACAATACACCAGTTATCCTAGTGACAACGTATCAGTTATCCCAGTAACAATGAACCCGTTTTAACAGTAACTATGCACCAGTTATAACAGTAGCTATGCACCCGTTTTAACAGTAACAATGCACCCGTTATAACAGTAACAATGCACCAGTTATAACAGTAACAATGCAACAGTTATAACAGTAGCTATGCACCCGTTATAACAGTAACAATGCACCAGTTATCCTAGTGACAACGTATCAGCTATCCCAGTAACAATGAACCCGTTTTAACAGTAACTATGCACCAGTTATAACAGTAGCTATGCACCCGTTTTAACAGTAACAATGCACCCGTTATAACAGTAACAATGCACCAGTTATAACAGTAACAATGCAACAGTTATAACAGTAGCTATGCACCCGTTATAACAGTAACAATGCACCCGTTATAACAGTAACAATGCAACAGTTACAACAGTAGCTATGCACCCGTTATAACAGTAGCTATGCACCCATTATAACAGTAACAATGCTCCCGTTATGACAGTAACAATGCACCCGTTATAACAGTAACAATGCACCTGTTATAACAGTAACTATGCACCCGTTATAACGGTAACAATGCACCCTTTATAACAGTAACAATGCACCCGTTATAACAGTAACAATGCACCAGTTATCCTAGTGACAACGTATCAGTTATCCCAGTAACAATGAACCCGTTTTAACAGTAACTATGCACCAGTTATAACAGTAGCTATGCACCCGTTTTAACAGTAACAATGCACCCGTTATAACAGTAACAATGCACCAGTTATAACAGTAACAATGCAACAGTTATAACAGTAGCTATGCACCCGTTATAACAGTAACAATGCACCCGTTATAACAGTAACAATGCAACAGTTACAACAGTAGCTATGCACCCGTTATAACAGTAGCTATGCACCCATTATAACAGTAACAATGCTCCCGTTATGACAGTAGCTATGCACCCATTATGACAATAACAATGCTCCCGTTATGACAATAACAATGCACCCGTTATAACAGTAACAATGCACCCGTTATAACAGTAACTATGCACCCGTTATAACAGTAACAATGCAACAGTTACAACAGTAGCTATGCACCCGTTATAACAGTAGCTATGCACCCATTATGACAGTAACAATGCTCCCGTTATGACAGTAGCTATGCACCCATTATGACAGTAACAATGCTCCCGTTATGACAATAATAATGTACCAGTTATAACAGTAGCTATGCACCCGTTATAACAGTAACAATGCACCCGCTATAACAGTAACTATGTACTAGTTATAACAGTAACTATGCACCAGTTATCCTAGTGACAATGTATCAGTTATCCCTGAAACTATGAACCCGTTATAACAGTAACTATGCACCAGTTATAACAGTAACTATGCACCAGTTATAACAGTAACTATTCACCAGTTATAATAGTATCTATGCACCAGTTATAACAGTAACTATGCACCAGTTATAACAGTAACTATGCACCAGTTATAACAGTAACTATGCACCAGTTATAATTGTATCTATGCACCAGTTATAACAGTAACTATGCACCCATTATAACAGTAACAATGCACCAGTTATAACAGTAGCTATGCACCCGTTATAACAGTAGCTATGCACCCATTATGACAGTAACAATGCTCCCGTTATGACAATAATAATGTACCCGTTATAACAGTAGCTATGCACCCGTTATAACAGTAACAATGCACCCGCTATAACAGTAACTATGTACTAGTTATAACAGTAACTATGCACCAGTTATCCTAGTGACAATGTATCAGTTATCCCTGAAACTATGAACCCGTTATAACAGTAACTATGCACCAGTTATAACAGTAACTATGCACCAGTTATAACAGTAACTATTCACCAGTTATAATAGTATCTATGCACCAGTTATAACAGTAACTATGCACCAGTTATAACAGTAACTATGCACCAGTTATAACAGTAACTATGCACCAGTTATAATAGTATCTATGCACCAGTTATAACAGTAAATATGCACCAGTTATAATTGTATCTATGCACCAGTTATAACAGTAACTATGCACCCGTTATAACTGTAACAATGCACCAGTTATAACAGTAGCTATGCACCCGTTATAACAGTAGCTATGCACCCATTATGACAGTAACAATGAACCCGTTATAACAGTAACTATGCACCAGTTATAATAGTAACTATGTACTAGTTATAACAGTAACTATGCACCAGTTATCCTAGTGACAATGTATCAGTTATCCCTGTAACTATGCACCAGTTATAACAGTAACTATGCACCAGTTATAACAGTAACTATGCACCAGTTATAACAGTAACTATGCACTAGTTATAATATTAACTATGCACCAGTTATAACAGTAACTATGCACCAGTTATAATAGTAACGATACACCAGTTATAACAGTAACTATGCACCAGTTATAATAGTAACTATGCACCAGTTATAACAGTAACTATGTACCAGTTATACCAGTAACAATGCACCAGTTATAACAGTAACTATGCACCAGTTATAACAGTAACTATGCACCAGTTGTAACAGTAACTATGCACCAGTTATAACAGTATCTATGCACCAGTTATAACAGCAACTATGCACCAGTTATTCCAGTATCAATGAACCCGTTATAATAGTAACTATATACCAGTTATAACAGTAACTATGCACCAGTTATAACAGTAACTATGCACCAGTTATAACAGTAACTATGCACCAGTTATAACAGTAACAATGAACCCGTTATAATAGTAACTATGCACGAGTTATAACAGTAACTATGCACCAGTTATCCCAGTATCAATGAACCCATTATAGTAGTAGCTATACACCAGTTATAACAGTAACTATGCACCAGTTATCCCAGTATCAATGAACCCGTTATAATAGTAACTATGCGCCATTTATAACAGTAACTATGCACCAGTTATAATAGTAACTATGCACTAGTTATAACAGTAACAATGAACCCGTTATAATAGTAACTATGCACCAGTTATAACAGTAACTATGCGCCAGTTATCCCAGTATCAATGAACCCGTTATAATAGTAACTATGCACCAGTTATAACAGTAACTATGCACCAGTTATAACAGTAACGATGCACCAGTTATAACAGTAGCTATGCACCAGTTATAACAGTAACTATGCACCAGTTATAATAGTAACTATGCACCAGTTATAATAGTATCTATGCACCAGTTATCCCAGTAACAAAGGACCAGTTATGACAGTAGCTATGCACCAGTTATAACAGTAACTATGCACCAGTTATAATAGTATCTATGCACCAGTTATCCCAGTAACAAAGGACCAGTTATGACAGTAGCTATGCACCAGTTATAACAGTAACTATGCACCAGTTATAATAGTTACTATGCACCAGTTATCCCAGTAACAAAGGACCAGTTATAACAGTAACTATGCACCAGTTATAATAGTTACTATGCACCAGTTATCCCAGTAACAAAGGACCAGTTATAAAAGTAACTATGCACTAGTTATACTACTGACAATGAATCAGTTATGAAGCAGCAACATAGACCAGTTATATACCATTTAGAACAGTTAGAATCACACATAGTCAGACTGAAACCATTTACCCCTTTGCCTACTTGGAAAGGGCAGGCATCGGGCACTGGAGAAGTGACAAGGGACCTAATTGGTACACGGTTGGGGTAGGGTCTAGGATCTGCTGACTCCTTGCTCTGCTCTCTAATCCATCTCTCAGGCCGAGTTCCTTGCAGGGAAGCGGTACTACAGCTCAGACTCGTTCGGTCTGGCCATCGACCACTTTGAGGCGGCAGTGGAGGAGTACTTCAGCGCGGACCAGGAGTGCCGGGCGCTCTGTGAAGGAGCTTACGTCTACGACGGATACAACTACATGGAGTACAGTGCCGACTTGTTCCAGTCCATGACAGGTGAGATAGAGTGTTAAGACAGACTAAATCCCCAAACAACCTCAAGCTATCGTTTTGGATAAAAGCCTAAACCCTGTACCCCTGTCTTTGTCAGACCACTACATGCAGATTCTGAACTGTAAGCAGAAATGTTCTGTGGAGCTAGCCTCCACCGCGGGAAAGGACAAGCCCTTTGAGGATTTCCTCCCTTCCCACTTCAACTACCTACAGTTCTCTTACTACAACAGTGAGTCTAAGTCCCTATTCACTGAAAGAATCAGGAGCATTTGCTGTCTGTCTGTATCTGATTGTGCCTGCCTCTCCTCTCATACCAGTCTCTTCTTATCCCTCTCTTTTTCCTTCTCTTCCTTCCCCCCTTCCTTCCCCCCTCTCTCAGGTGAGAAGTATGAGCAGGCCATAGAGTGGGCTAAAACCTACCTGCTGTTCCATCCAGAGGAGGAGGTGATGAATCAGAACCTGGCTTACTACTCCGCTGTGCTGGGGGAGGACAAGGCTGCAGCCATATCCGCTAGACTGGTGTGTGTGTGAGCGCACACACACACACACACACACACACACACACACACACACACACACACACACACACACACACACACACACACACACACACACACACACACACACACACACACACACACACACACCTGTGCCCCATGCCTCCAACTCACTTTCCTCCATGTCTTCTCTCAGGTGGTGAAACAGCATATTCAGCAGTCCCTGTTGGAAAAGGAGCTACTCTACTTTGCTTATGAAGTGTTTGGAATCACCTTTGTTGATCCGGTAGGTTAACATGTCTCTGATCTTCGCTTGTGTCTCACTGTTTCTACAAGATAGGTGATCACTATCAAGTGGTTTTAGCATGTGATCTTACATCCTTTCCTTCCCTTTGCAGGATTCCTGGACCCCTGCAGACGTCATGCCCCTCAAACTGAGAGAGAAGCAGAAGTATGAGAAATACACGTACAGACCAGTAGAGGCTGGTGGATGGAGAAATTGGAGTACTCTCTCATTGTAATGGCTCGAATGGAAAATGATCAAACATACTGCTCCTTTCATTCAATTCAAGCCATTACAATGATCCATCCTCTAATTTAAAGTGACACCAGCATCCACTGGTACATAGTACATACATGTATGCTCTCAATTTCAGAATAGGCTCTGCTCTCCAATTTGTTTGAACCTTTTAACCTGTTCATTGCCACCCCCTGCAGGGCAGAAAGGGAGACTGCGGCGAGGATCACTGAGGAGATTGGGAATCTGATGAAGGAGATTGAAACTCTGGTGGAGGAGAAGAACAAGGAGTCGACTGACATTGCCAAGATCGTACGAGAAGGTAGGGTTTTTAGAGCATGAAGTTTGGGAATGTCAGTGGACTGTGTAGAATACTCTGACGTGCACCTCTCTCTATATTCATTCCCTCTGTCCCTACCAGGTGGTCCTCTGTTGTTTGATGACATCAAGATTACTATGTCGTCAAAGCAGCTGAATGGGTCTCAGAGGGTTCTACTGGATGGATTTATCTCGAATGACGAGTGCAGAGAGCTCACCCGCCTCTCTAATGTGAGTGGGAGTCAGGGCTAGTTAGTCTGTGTGATTGACCGTGTTTGTGTGTGTTTGACAGTGTGTGTGTTGATTGTGTGTTAATTAATGGAGGGTGTATTTCTGATGGTCTGTGTGTTAAAACTGAATGCATGATTCTGTTATTGTGTGTGTTGACGCTGTGTGTTTGTCAGGCGGCTGCGCTGAATGGTGATGGGTATCAAGGCCACCCCTCCCCCCACTCACCCAGCGAGAGCTTCCAAGAAGTCACTGTCCTCAAGGCTATTAAGGTACATTACTGACTCTACACACTACAGCCCTGCTTACCAAACCATAACCCAAACACCACTAGCCAACTCTGACCCTAACCCAGTATGTTCAGCTTCCCCCAACCCCAGCTAGCTTCATTCTCTAGCCTCAGCTTTATCTCCAACCTATCTAAAGCTGAGCCCCAGCCCAATGGCATCAATGTACTATGCGGGTTAGGGATAAGAAAGCACCTATTTCTGATGATATTGTACTGTTCTATAGTTGGGACAGGAGGGCACTGTGCCCCTGAAGAGTGCCCGCCTGTTTTTTGACATGAGTGAGAAGGTGCGTGGGGTCCTGGAGTCGTACTTCCGTCTGGACTCTCCTCTCTACTTCTCCTACTCCCACCTGGTCTGCCGCTCCGCCATGGACGGTAAGAAAGTGAACTATGGTGGGCACCCAGGGGACAGTATTGTGGCTGACTGCCAGACAGAATGAGTTTAGCTCCTTTTTGGAATTCACCACTATGGGAAAACAACATGTTCTATTTTCTTCAAGTTGTCTATATCAAATTCAGGATGTCATTTAACCCACATTATTCACCTGCCTGTCTGAGTGTATAGACATACAGTAAGTTATGTTTCCATCTTCTGTCTGTACAGAGAAGCAGGATGACCGTGACAACCTGAGTCACCCGGTTCATGCAGACAACTGCCTGCTGGTCTCTGAGCTCAACGAGTGCATTAAAGAACCACCTGCATACACAAACAGGGACTATAGGTATACAAACACACACACACACACACACACACACACACACACACACACACACACACACACACACACACACACAGAGACTACAGGTACACACACCATGCATATGCTTATAACGTAGGTATCAGCAACATCTACTGCACTTGCAGGTATCATCATGCACCACTGTCTTTAAAACACTTCTCTTGTTCCTGTTGTGTTTTAGCGCAATCCTCTATCTGAATGATGACTTTGAAGGAGGAGATTTCATTTTCACTGAACTGGATGCCAAAACGGTCACAGTAAGTGTCAATCAATGATGTGGATTTGAGTGCTGTAGAGTATAACCAGTTGTTTCGCCATGATTTATTTTAAGGTATAAGTTAATTGAGCATATGATGGTGACTGATGTCACTGACCTGTGTTGTCCAGGCGGAGGTGCGTCCTCAGTGTGGTCGTGTGGTTGGGTTCGGTGCTGGGAATGAGAACCCTCACGGGGTAAGAGCGGTCACTAAGGGCCAGAGGTGTGCTGTGGCCCTGTGGTTCACCCTTGACCCCAAACATGAGGAGAAGGTAATGTATCTATCAGTTAATTCATCTGGAATCGTGTATATCATGTCTTTCTTTCTATCATTCTATGTTGTGATGGGCTATTTTGTAATCTGAGGGAGAAAGCAACACTTTCCATTTATTGATGAATCTACATTTCATCAGTTTCTCTTGCTTCAGATTTTCTGTGTGTGTGTCTCCAGGACCGGATCCAAGCTCAAGAGATGCTGAAGATGTTCTCCTCTCCTACGGACACAGAGTTCACAAAGACAAAGGCAGAAAGCTCACAACCACAGCTTACACCTCTTGACCAGTCTGCGCTTCTTGGTCAAGCTGCAACCCTAGTCCAGGAGCAGGCATACCAACCAGATGACAAACCAGCAGAGAAGAAGCCTGAGGAACCAGCAGAGAAGAAGCCTGAGGAACCAGCAGAGACGAAGCCTGAGGAACCAGCAGAGAAGAAGCCTGAGGAACCAGCAGAGAAGAAGCCTGAGGAACCAGCAGAGAAGAAGCCTGAGGAACCAGCAGAGAAGAAGCCTGGGGAACCAGCAGAGAAGAAGCCTGAGGAACCAGCAGAGAAGAAGCCTGAGGAACCAGCAGAGAAGAAGCCTGAGGAACCAGCAGAGAAGAACCCTGAGGAACCAGCAGAGAAGAAGCCTGAGGAACCAGCAGAGAAGAACCCTGAGGAACCAGCAGAGAAGAAGCCTGATGAACCAGCAGAGAAGAACCCTGAGGAACCAGCAGAAACAGTTAGTGAAAAGCCATCTGATTATCCAGAGGATAAAAAGAATGAGAAGCACGTAGAAAAACTCATTGCAAAAAAGGGTAACAAAGCTAAGGTGAAAGAGCTGGTCAAAACTAAAGCCAAAGCAGCGGATGCATCAAAGAACAAAAAAGCGACGACTAAAACAGCGGCTAAAGCAGGGGACAAAGCCAACGCTAAGACAGCAGACAAGGCTAAAGCAGGGGACAAAGCCAACGCTAAGACAGCAGACAAGGCTAAAGCAGGGGACAAAGCCAACGCTAAGACAGCAGACAAGGCTAAAGCAAAACCTGCTGCAAAAACAAATGTCCAACAGGCAGCAGACAATAAAGAGCAGAAGCCAGCGACAGAAAAGACAGAGAAAATCCCTGTCAAAAAGGTTTCCAAGGACTCCAAAACTGACCTCAAGTCATCCTCGGACTCACAGACAGACAAGGACGAGCTGTGAGACCAACAGCACCTGTGACTCTTATTCTGTGGTGTCTTTTTTTCTACTGTTTGAATATATTTGTCAAGGTTGTTTCTGTGGATGTGCTGGATAAAGATCTGAGGTCGTTTGCTGTATTGTTTTGGATGTTGTTTGTCTGCCCAATAATGGTGGTAAGGAACAAGGATATGGTGTTGTAATGTAAGCCATACCGTAATACCAAGGGACTGCAAACTCACTCTGATGGCTGATGTCAACCAACCAATCAATCAAATCAATCAATCAAATTAGATTTCTATAGTGCTTCTTCACAAATACATTTGTCACAAAGTGATAAATTGTAACCACCTTTGAATACCTATCCCAGACTCATGTGAACAGATAATTTTATATATATATATATATATATATATATATATATAATATTACTTTTGTTTATGATTTTGGATTCTCAGTCGGCTATTTTGTACTGTTTTAAAATATACTGTTCTTTGCCTCAGGAATTGGAAGATGTAATGTCCTCAAAAAAACAAAAAACAGGAAAGAACAACAATGAACAAATGTGTCTGAATAGAGACTGATACCTGATTCATGTGGATACGCTAAATAAAAGTACAGTTCTAACATTGGTGTTGCTCTTTAATGTAATACCTCTATAGAACACTAGGTGGCAGAGAGGAACTAGAATGGCATCTCATGTACATCGCACATGGAATATGTACCCATTTTCCCTCTGAATATGTTGTAAGTATGGACCCTCACGTTTTAACTGTCCGGTTACTACTGGAGAGCCTCACAGTTACAGCTGTGTGGCGGTCATCGAATTCCCAGGAGACCATGTTGTATGAAAGCCTGTTCAGACTTTTCAGATGTATTTCTTTTTATTTAACTAGGCAATTCAGTTAAGAACAAATTCTTATTTATAATGACGGCTTGCCCCGGCCAAACCCTCCCCTAACCAGGATGACGCTGACCCAATTGTGCGCCGCCCTATGGGACTCCCGATCACAGCCGGTTGTGATACAGCCCGGGATCTGTTGTGATGCCTCTAGCACTGAGATGCTGTGCCTTAGACCGCTGTGCCACTCAGGAGCCTGTGTGTGGTCAACATGTCTGTTGTTGATCCCTGGTTAGTCAGCTATCTCCTCAGTAGACTATTCTATTAGGATCATGTTTATATCAAAAATAATGTTCCACCCTACAGCCACATTCTTAGTTTTAAATAGTTGAATTGTAATCAGGTCTTTGGGGATGTGAGATGAGTTGCTGAGTTTCCCTACAGAATTATAATGAGTAGAATTGATATTCCAACTCAAAGCCATGTGCCACGGTGTTATTGGTTATCTTCATAGAAATGAGAGAAATTATACCCAAACAGTCATTTATGTTCTGTGGACATAACAGCAGAACAACCCTGTCGGTCCAAATGTCAATGTCAAGACAATCAGCAAGTAATATTGACATGCTTGTGTGTTGGCCATATTGTGTGTGTCTTGACAAATCATATAGATTTGAGTTAGTCCATTCTGGCCAATGTGTTTCTATGTTCCCCCTGCCAGCCCTGAGTCTGTGGGTGGTAATAATGCTGGGTCCTGTGCCACAGCGCCTGTGTGGGTTTAGCATGTGGATGAAGTCATGCCTACATAGAGCAGAGCATGCGCGGACAAACACACACACAGGGCTATGCATGTATAGTGCCTTCAGAAAGGATTCATATTTTCCATTTTTGTTGTGTTAAAGCCCAAATTCAAAATGGATTGAATAGTTTTTTTCTCTTCACCCATCTACACACAATACCTCATAATGACAAAGTGAAAACAGGTTTTTAGAAAGGTTTGCAAATTTATTTGAAAATGAAATGCAAAAATATCTCATTTACATTAGTGTTCACGCACCTGAGTCACTACTATGTAGAAGAACCTTTGGCAGTGATTATGTAACGATGTGCGCTGAGAGTCTGGAAGCAAGTTCAAGAAGTGAGTGTTTTAATAAATAAACACAACATAATACAAAATAAGTATCACGAACAACGCACAGACATAACACAGGAACAGAAACAATAACGCCTGGGGAAGGAACCAAAGGGAGTGACAGATATAGGGAAGGTAATCAGGGAAGTGATGGAGTCCAGGTGAGTGTCATAATGCACAGACATAACACAGGAACAGAAACAATAACGCCTGGGGAAGGAACCAAAGGGAGTGACATATATAGGGAAGGTAATCAGGGAAGTGATGGGGTCCAGGTGAGTGTCATAATGCACAGACATGACACAGGAACAGAAACAATAACGCCTGGGGAAGGAACCAAAGGGAGCGACATATATAGGGAAGGTAATCAGGGAAGTGATGGGGTCCAGGTGAGTGTCATAATGCACAGATGTGCGTAACGATGGTAACAAGCAGGCTGGTGACCTAGAGGCCGGAGAGGGAGCACACGTGACAGATTACAGTCTCGAAAAGCTTTCCACACCTGGACTGTGAAACATTTTCCCATTACTATTTTAAACATTATTCAAGTTCTGTCAAATTGGTTGCTGATCATTGCTAGACAGGCATTGTCAAGTATTTCCATAGATTTTCAATTAGATTTAAGTCAAAACTTCAACTTGGCCACTCAGGAACATTCACTACCTTCTTGGTAAGCAACTCCAGTGTATATTTGGCCTTGTGTTTAAGGTTATTGTGCTGCTGAAAGGTGAATTCATCTACCAGTGTCTGATGGAAAGCAAACTGAACCAGGTTTTCCTCTAGAATTTTGCCTGTGCAGTTCTTTTTTATCCTGAAAAGCTCCCCAATCCTTAATGATTACAAGCATACCCATAACATGATACAGCCACCGCTATGCTTTAAAATACGGAGAGTGGTACTCAGTAATGTGTTATATTGGACATAAAGCTTTGTATTCTAGAAATAAAGTGAATTGCTTTGCCAACAAATATCTGTTTAATCCATTTTAAATTCAGGCTGTAACACAACAAAATGTGGAAAAAGTGAAGGGATGTGAATAGTTTCGGAAGGCACTGTAACAGGCCAAACATCCCAGTTATTCAGCATCACAGAAGAGGAGGTGTTTGTCAGTCCAATTGCTGCCCTGCGTAACAAGCCCATGTGGGGATTAGTGTGTGTGTGTATACACTAGGTGTACAAAACATTAAGAACACCTTCCTTTTATTGAGTTGGGCCTTCCTCTGACACCACCTGGCATAGAGGTCCTGGATGGCAGAAAGCTTGGCCCCAGTGATGTACTGGGCCGTACGCACTACCCTCTGTAGTGCCTTGCGGTCGGAGGATGAGCAGTTGCCATACCGGGCGGTGATGCAATCAGTCAGGATGCTCTCGATGGTGCAGCTCTAGAAGTTTTTGAGGATCTGAGGACCCCTACCAAATCTTTTCAGTCTCCTGAGAGGGAATAGTCATTGTCGTGCCCTCTTCACAACTGTCTTGGTGTGTTTGGACCATGTTAGTTTGTTGGTGATGTGGACATCAAGGAACTTGAAACTCAACCTGCTCCACTACCGCCCTGCCGATGAGAATGGGGGCATGCTCAGTCCTCCTTTTTTTGTAGTCCACAATCATCTTATTTGTCTTGATCACGTTAAGGGAGAGGTTGTTATCCTGGCACCATACTGCCAGGTCTCTGACCTCCTTCCGAAATGCTGTCTCATCGTTGTCAGTGATCAGGCCTACCACTGTTGTGTCGTCAGCAAACTTAATGTTGGAGTTGTGCTTGGTTATGCAGCCATTGGTGAACAGGGAGTAAAGGAGGGGACTGAGCACGCACCCTTGAGGGGCCCTTGTGTTGAGGATCAGCGTGGCAGATGTGTTACCCTTACCACCTGGGGGGCGGCCCTTCAGGGAGTCCAGGATCCAGTTGCAGAGGGAGGTGTTTAGTCCCAGGGTCCTTAGCTAAGTGATGAGCTTTGAGGGCACTGTGGTGTTGAACGCTGAGCTGTAGTCAATAAATGGCATTCTGTTCTCGGAGTACACGTCCTTGTAAACCTTCTGGCCCTGCGGCCTTGTGAATGTTGATCTGTTTAAAGGTCTTACTCACATTGGCTACAGAGAGCGTGATCACACAGTCTTCTGGAAAAGCTGATGCTGTCATGCATTCTTCAGTGTTGCTTGCCTCGAAGCGAGCATAGAAGTAACTTAGCTTGTCTGGTAGGCTAGTGTCACTGGGCAGCTCGCGGCTGCAAGACCTGCAGTCAATAGTTCTGTATTGACTTTTTGCCTGTTTTATGGTTCTGACTGATGTGGTGTACTCCTGAAAGCCATCGGAAGAATCCCGGAACATATTCCAGGCTGTGCTAGCAAAACATTCCTGTAGCTTAGCATCTGCATCCTCTGACCACTTCCTCATTGAGCGAGTCACTGGTACTTCCTGCTTTAATTTTTACTTGTAAGCAGGAATCAGGAGGATAGAGTTTAGGTCAGATTTGCCAAATGGAGGGTGTGGGAGAGCTTTGTTTGCATCTCTGTATGGAGTAAAGGTGGTCAAGAGTTTTTTTCCCCTCTGGTTGCAAACTGCTG